>NW_024387094.1:0-150770 GCF_900408965.1 Simochromis diagramma | reverse complement strand
AAACTGTTTTAAAACCAGCGTTATCCAGTCAGTTTTATTAACAACATGCAAGAAGTGTAGCAACAACCGTGTTTTCTGACATGAGCTTCTATTTAGACGAAGTTAGTTTGTGACGCAGTATTTTAAATCAGGCCTACATGTTTAATCTATATCTAAGCTACATCTATAATAACATCAATAATAACAATAATAATAATAATAATATCTCCTGCTTTCTCCTTAACACAAGTGGACCTCTGAGTCTCTCGAGCGGCTGTTGTTGTGTCAGCGAGGGGAGAGCAGCAGCTCCACTCCGCCTCCTCCACAGACTGATGGAGGCAGGAAAAGCTGCCTTTAGTCATCAGGAAGTGGATCCACAGTAATCCACAGAGTTCAACTGCTCACCGTCAACTAACTCAGCTGCTGCTCTCAGTCCCGGACTCTGATCACACACTAACAGGAAGTTGGATTTGAGATGACTCGTGTTGTAGTTCAATATATTTTTGTTATTTGAGTATTATATTGTTTCCCTGCTACTTCTGAGTTTTGTTCTCCCTGCTCTTATGGTCTTGGTTCCCTTTTGTGTCTTGTTGTCAGTCTCCTGTGGACGTCAGCCTTTCCTCCATGTGTTCTTACCTACCTACATGGTTTGTCTGCCTCTATAGTTCATCTTGTTTCCACAGTCAGTCATGTCTCTATGTTTGTTTACCTTTCTATCAATGTCAGGTTCATATATCTGTGTGTTACTCACTTCCTCTTTTGACAACCCCTTGTCTTGTGTGTGTCTGTTCTGTTCTGCTGTATTCCCCAAGTGTACCAAGCCACTGGGTGTCTCCACCGAGACTGAGGACCCTGCTCTTACGGTGAGATTGTGTATATTGCTGAACAGCCCCACACACAAGCTTTCTGCCCTCTCAGACTCACTTCCATCACCCTCCAGATGGTTTCAGTTGCCTGCATCACCAGAAGTGTTCCACCACTGCTGTCTTGACTGGCCACCTCCTCAGTAAACGGGGCACTCCATTACTGGCCTCTGGTCCCCTGAACAGGTCTGCAGCTGGCTCCCTCCTCTTTCTCCCAGGGAGTCCCATCTCCTCAGCCAGTGCTGTTCCCATACCAAGTCCCCTGAATTGCTTCACTCTGTCTGTCCTGGTCTTGCACCATTGTTGGACACTCCCCCAGAACTGTCTCTTCATTTGTGGACTCTTGTCCTCCCCATTGTTTTCCTATTGTTCTTTTTCTGATTGACCTGTTTGTTCAGCTGCTTGCTGATACTGAGAAGGTTTCTGTTTCTCTGTGTTTGATGAGCTCTGACTTCTGTGTATCTAGCAAATACTTTGCCTCTCGCCCTATTGTAGCATGGATAGATGGATGAAAATACTGTAATTAGTCCTGTATGTAATACGATGGAGCTGAGCTTTGTCACATTTTCACAATTCAACATCTTCCCATCCTCAGTAGTGTGTACTGCTGACTGAAATTCACGTATCTACAAACAAGTATGAAACTCCAAGCTTACTGTACCTGTTACTGAAAAACAGGAGAGCTACTATCAGGAGTCACAGCTCAAGCTTAATGACAAAAGAGACAGGGAGGAGAGGAGGCAGATTTTCACAGTAAGAGGAAGTAAAAAGACAAAAAGGAAAATAGAAGCATTCCTTTTTAAAGCAAGAGTCAAGTTCATTGAACAACATGTGAACAATGAACGTGATAAACAGAAGTCATCTTTACTGCAGCTCATGATTCAGAAACAACAAACACTCCATCAAAGAGTGTTGAGGTAGAGGGAGTGAAAGGATGCCTGTGCTGGTACAATACTTATATTTTATTTTGAAAAGACTAACAGGAAACAGAAATACACTGTTGTGTGTTTGACTTTAATGGAGAGACGACAGTTTTCTTCCAAATAAAAAAAGTAAAGAAATCAATGAAACATCAGCTGTTCATCAAATTGTCTGATTCAATCAATAATCTATAATCATGTGGATTTGTCTTCAAACACAAGAGCGATCAAAGTTTGTCCTGAAATAAGAGCTGAACATCTGGTCCAAACATCATAGAGACAAACAGTAAAACTGTTAAAGGAGGAAACAACGCAAACTTACAGTTTCTTCAAACATGCACACCAACAACAAGCTCCACACCTGGACACTAAACACGGACACACAGGTGGGCGGCTTCCTGGAAGGAGGCGGGACTCCACCTGGAGCAGGACAGGTGGGAGGAGGAGATTTTAGATTAGATTAATTTCTGAATTATTCTAGGAGTGTTGCTCCTGAATACAGCACACAGAGGGACTTTCGCCTCTTCAGTTTTCTGCATGACTTCAGTCTCTTTTATTTTCAAATAAACTTTACTGAGACCATGAACAGTACAACAGGCCCACATAAAGATGATTGAGATCTGGAATTTAGAGGATTTAGAAAAAAAAGTTCTCAGAGCTGCTGTAGAAACACTGATCAAAGTCTTTTTAAGTCAAAGTCCTTATTTTAAACTGCTATTAACTACATGTACTCACGTGGGAAACTACTGGGTGATATTAACATTGAAATGCAGCTTAGAGCTTAGAACATTTGACCAATACCACACAGTTTTTAATAGTTCAGCTATTTAGCCAAACTATATTTATGTTACAGTTTTACAGTGACCATGAGCTTAACGTGCATTTTCTCAGCTTTTTTTAAATTCAAACAGCACTGTTACATACAATGAAACCACCAGAATTGTAAAAATACAGAGATATACATGTTTGTCCATACGGTCAGCATTATCACGCAGTGGATAAAGAACGTTCAGCACAACTGGATCCAACCATCTGAGTCACTCCGCCATTCAAAGAGAGCTTTCATTCATATTTTTTAACATTCATTAGAAACAATGGATCTATTCTGAATTAAGTAAATGCAAGACCATAAGAGGTGAAAAAAAACAAAATATAATCCCCAAATCAATTGTTTGCATTTCTTTCATTTTTCAGTTACAGTAACTGTTGTTAATCTGTTTCAACAAAAATATATCTGTCCTATGAAAAAAGGACAGAACTCAATTCAGTTTAATTCCCCAAATTTTAATAAAGAAAAACTTACAAAACAAAATCTACATGTTAACAAATGTTATTTTACACTGAAATCCACAGACTGAATAACATCTGTAATTTGGCCCAAATTATATCTAATTTGTACAGATATAAGTGTTATTGGTGAGTCTTACTATTCAAATAGATGCCACAACATTATTCTACAAGTCAATGCTTTTACATCCCTACAATGTCATTTTTAAAAGTAAAAATATTTTCTAAATATAATTCTCCTTAAGAAAAAATGCAAAACTTTATTGTGACGTCTATTAAAATTAAAATTGATTACTGATGTGCATATCATTTCTAAATAGTTTGAGTGATTAACCAAACACATTAAGTCAAATATAGCAACTTTTGTTTTGTCTAAAGCTGGGCTCACACTGTGCGATTTTTTCAGTCTCAGCTCCTGCTCAAACTGCACGATTGACTCGCAGGAGTTAGAAGTTCATAGGTCACGATGCAGGTCTCACACTATACGGCCCGATGCTCTGATCGACCTGAGTGCTCACACTGTGCGTCCATAACATGAAGGTTTTAACAGAAAATCTGTCGCTCTCCCTCTCTGTCTTACAGACACACAAACACACACCATCAACTTTGCTAAATTACTAATGAAAATCATTGATCAGGCAGCTGTGAGTGAGCAGCATGTAAATCCAACTATTTTCACGGTTGTTGTGGTCGTGATAATTTTATGAGGCCACATCGAAAAGGCTCGGGTGAGCTTTCCAAAGTTCTACAAGTTGTGCCTCCATCGCTTGTGTCCAGATCACACGCTGCACTGCCGTCGTGCTGCTCGGTCTTTTCACTTTCATTTCTGGTTTTGCGCGTGCGCAGTGTGAGATGCTGCGGTGACACGCTCATGACGGCCGACAGGATTTCAAACAGGTTTAATTTTTTACGACCAAGCGATTGATGATCGGGAGCTGGTCGTGAGGTGTTAATCGCTTCTCGCTACCCCACGTATACTACACGATGCGCGACACACGATGAAGGCGAAACTCGGGCCGATCACCAAAACGGTCGCACGACTGAAAAATCGGCTCAAAATGAGTCAAAAATCGCCCAGTGTAAGCCCAGCATAATCCAGTCAGTCACATTTGAAATGCAAACCCTGCTCCACGGTCCTGCCTTTGCTTTGGAGTGAATAGGCTGCTGGAACAGAGCCAACAGTTTATGACGCAGTAGTTTTAAGCCAGTGAGTGAGTAAGGTCAGTGATCTAAATATAAGCTATAACGATATAAAATAATAATAATTATAAGTTCACTATCTCCCGCTGTCTCTGTGAATATAAAAAAGCGGAGTTCAGACTCTCTCCATTAGCTGTTGCTCGTTTGGTGTGTCCCTGTTAGCCAGGAAAACGTTACACACTGACTTTAATGGAGAGAACAGAAATAAAAACACAGTTTGTTGTGTGAAGAAACCAAACGTGAGCTGAACAAACAGTAAAGTTCCTAAAGACAAACTGTTAAAGGAGGAAACAAAGCAAACTTACAGTTTCTTCAAACACACACAATTCCACAAATTTCAGGAAAGACGAATCTTGGAAAGAAGGAGAAACACCCAAAGAGGCGTTTGAGGACACTCAGGTCCATCGAAACCCTGTATGCTGCGTTCAGGTGAACCTCGGAAACTCCCAAATCTCTGACAGGTTGTGATTTTTTTTCTGTTGGTTTTCCTGTTTGAAACACAAACATCTGTCATCACTTTCTTGTTCTTTTTCTTTCCTGCAGCGGTTGAATATTTCAGCAGTAAACTGACGTTTCTTCAAGCTCATTTCAACATGTTGAAGTCATGAATGAAAGTGCAGTTTAAGGAGGGTCATGTGACATGTTCAGTATTGTCACACGTCTAGATTGTCCCTGATATCATAACTGCTCAAACACTGATGATTATATTTGAAGCATTATTACTGATGGCAGCAAAGTTTGAATGGAGCTCTCTGTCTGTGCTGATTTGTCGCCCTCTGGAGGTGAAAATACAAACTGCATGATGTCACTGTAACCACCACAGTGACAGGAAGTGTTTTTAAATGACTGAAACACTGAAATGATGCTAACAGCTGTCGTTGGGCTCACTGATAGCAATGCTGATGTGTTCATGTCAAACAATGGCTCAGGTCAGACTCCATACTTCTCCAGCGTGAAGCTGCCCTCAGACCCACAGCAGTTCTGACTTTTGACCTCCTAACCCACACGATTTTAGTCTCTTTGCCTCTTTAATGCAAATCGTGTCTCAAGAGTTGGGAGTTCGCCTTGTAATCGGAAGGTTGCCGGTTCGAGCCCCAGCTTGGACAGTCTCGGTCGTTGTGTCTTTGGGCAAGATACTTCACCCGTTGCCTACTGGTGGTGGTCAGAGGGCCCGGTGGCGCCAGTGTCCGGCAGCCTCGCCTCTGTCAGTGCGCCCCAGGGTGGCTGTGGCTACAATGTAGTTTGCCATCACCAGTGTGTGAATGTGTGTGTGAATGGGTGGATGACTGGATATGTAAAGCGCTTTGGGGTCCTTAGGGGACTAGTAAAGCGCTATATAAATACAGGCCATTTACCATTTAATGCAAATCCATCTAAACTGTAGCAGAGCAAAAGACGCTGTAAGCTGTTCTATGACTGATGTTCATACCAGAGTTTCTGTTTCCAGCTCATACGTGTTAAACGCTGCTGCTGTGCTACATTTGTCATTTCCTGCTTTCACTGCCATCCATGTCAAAGCGCTGAAGTCATCTTATCACTTTAATGCAGTAAAACAGGAGCTGTAAGTCTGACATTTATTTACTGTCATCACAAACACACACAGCTGGATTAGCACCCAGACAAAGGTCTGAAAAGCTGAAAATCAGCATTTGATTATTATTATTATTATATATACTGTTTTTGTGGAGGCACTTTTCTATCTGTCAGTGCTGAAGCAGACACTTCACCCGTTGCCACCTACTGGTGGTGGTCAGAGGGCCCGGTGGCGCCAGTTTCCGGCAGCCTCACCTCTGTCAGTGCGCCCCAGGGTGGCTGTGGCTACAATGTAGCTGCCATCACCAGTGTGTGAATGGGTGTGTGAATGGGTGGATGACTGGATATGTAAAGCGCTTTGGGGTCCTTAGGGACTAGTAAAGCGCTATATAAATACAGGCCATTACCATAAACGTTGACAATAATTCATTGATGAACGTGTGTTTATGTGAGGTCAGATTATAAATGTCCTCAGTGAGCTGTTCAGTCTGTGTTTAGATCTTCTGTTAGCGCAAACATTATTGCATGTTACCCACAATTCATGTGGAACTTTCACAGTGGAATCACTCACATCCATGTGTTAGCTGTTGTACTGCTGGACTATTTCTAATGTACATTTAACTGTATGATCTCTAATCAGTGATCCAGTTCATTGATTTAACTCATCAAAGCCCCCAAAATGGACTCATATGCAAACTAAAACTACATAATAATTTCACAATCTTTAATTAGGGGTCTAACATGGCATAAAATAATATTATAATCCCACACTTGAAAAGGGGGATTTAGACACAGACATAGTGAAACACTGAGGACAAGACAGACCATGTAATATACTACCAACACACTCATAACTAAGAATACATAGAATAACCTAAACTAGACTGAAAGGCAACCTGTTAATAATACTAAAACTTAACATCCTTTAAATATACCTAAGAAATCACAAATACAACAATAAACTCTTAATGCTGGGTCACATGACCCAGGACGGTGACAAACATCTGGAGCCACATGTTGTATTTGGTACAGACTTGATGACAGATGCATAAAACTGCTCTTCCTGACACAAACACTGAGGCACTGTAACTTCTCCTTAACATGAAAACATTATAAAGCTCTCTCTGAGTAGAGATGTCAGTGCTGATCAGTAATCAATAAGTAATTAGTGTTTATTAATAGTAGTGTGCCATCTGTTAGAAAGAACAAACAAACATGTGGTGTGCATCTGAACATGTAGTATAGAGAGTATCGGGGAAAAGCATCTACACTGCTGCCTGATGCTTCTTTACTTGTTTGACAGCAGGGGAAGGATCTCCCAATGTTTCTGACAGCTGATGGAGTTTGTTGAACATGTGCTTTGGATCCTTCGTCCACTCATCTTCTCATCTCCTCCAGTTTCTGGACCTTCTCTGTGTCTCCTTTCTGCTTCATCTTCTCAATCAGGAAGTCCAAGTGGACCATAGTGGATGCTGAATCCGCTTTCAGAGCGATCTGCTCCAGTCTGACAGCATGCTGGTAGGACTCGTCCAGGAACCGCGACTTCTCGGCTGTCAGCTGTTTCATTTCATTTTCAAGATATTCTGAAAGACTCAATATTTTCTTAATGTCCATTTTATTTCCTGCCTGTTTCAGGGCTTCTTTCATGTTTCTGGTTTCTCTCTGTTTTAGTTCAGCCAGCTTGATTCTCTCTTTCAGGTTTTGGATGGAGGCTTTCAGTCTTATCCGTTCATTTAACACTTCAACTGTTGTCATCAGTTTTTGAGGACTAGATTTTTCTAAGAAGTCTGTGAACTGAGCCATGTTTTTCTGTGTGAGTTCCCATGTATTTTTTGAAATTGTGTTTTCCTCCATTCGCTCTTCATGCTGGCAGTTATCAAACAGGAAGTAAACTGGCTGATTCTTCCCTTTTTTGGCACATTTAATATTCCAATCTTCAAGAGCTTGAAGAGGGTTTTTAGGTCTGCTTGCATCTGAGTGTGTGATCAGAGCTACAATGTTTTTCTCCATGTTTTTTCCAAACAGAGACATCACTGAATCAAAGACGTACTTCAGTCGGTCACCCAGTCGATTCTCACTCGCCTTCATCACCAGACCCACTGCATGAACTTCATGGACTCCGTCCTCTGATTGAAACAGGTCCAACAATCTGTGACTGATGATGTCATCATGTTCGATCCCTCTGGTGTCTCTATAACCAGGAGTATCGATGATGGTCAGAGAGTAGGGCAGAGTTTCATCTTCAAAACCAAAGATCTCGTACACCATCACATCTGATGTCTGACTTTCTGTCTGTCCTTCTGATTGACTCTTCTTCTCCTCCTCTACCATCGTAAACCAGACTTCATCCTCCCACTTCACTCCCATGGTGTAGTTGAGCAGAGCGTTGATCAGTGTAGGATTTTCCTGCTCCTGTTTCTCCCACCAGTAAGATGGTTCTGTTTGTCTCATCTGGATTTTTTTCTCCAACAGTGATTCTTGTCAGAGATCCGAACTTCTGTTTCTTTGGTCTCAGCTGGTAGACAGCAGGAGGTCCTGAACTGATGAGAAAACTTTTTGAGATGATGTCTTCATGTGGTGATGAGGTCAAACTGATCCTGCACAGTAAAGAACATTTCATTTTATTTCTGTATTTATAAAGCACATTTAATAACAACAGGAAGCTGACCAAAGTGCTGTACAAAATAACAATTAAACAATGACATTGACAACAACAGGTAAGGAAATTCAAAGAAAATTAGGATAAAAGAATTGGTAACTCTCAAACAGTTTCGAAAGCCGGAGTAAAAAAATATGTTTTAAGATGCGATTTAAAAAGAGTAACAGTTGGGGCATTTCTAATGTGGAGAGGAAGATCATTCCACATGTTCGGTGCCACAACCGCAAATGCCCGATTTCCTCTATGAACCATCCTAGACTTATGTGAGGTAAGGAGCAGGTGATCGCTTGATCGAAGGGCTCTAGAGGGCGTATTATGCTGCAATAGGTCAGAGAAATAGTCCGGTGCCTGGCCATTTAGCACTTTATAAGTCAAAAGTAAGATTATGAATTTAATTCTAAAACGCACTGGAAGCCAATGAAGAGAAGCAAGCGCCAGAGTAATATGTTGGTGTTTCTTCACACGAGTCAAAAGGCGAGCTGCAGCACTCTGTACAAGTTGGAAACAGAAGTCTTCAGTACACATGTAAACATTTCGAACAGGTTATTGTTTAACATCGAAAAGTGAGCCGAACCTTTTCTGCTCAGCATCAAAATTACATAAAATTAAAACTTTTTTTCTTTTTTCCACCTAGATTGGTTTTTTTTCCTGTCTGCTCTCCCAAAGCACTAGTTGTCACACTGCAACTCTTTATTAGACTGGGGAGGCTGACTGTACACTGTCCACCTAAACAGAAGCAAGCTCTAATTTTTATTTCTTCACTTGTAATTCACATGCTGAACAAATATAATTGTTTCTTCAACCTTTGACTGGGTTGACATGACAGTCATGTGGTTGCCCGGGGAGCAGTGTGTAGGGATGGTACCTTGCTCAGGGGTACCTCAGGGTAAATTATGATCGTGGTCTTATTTCTGGTGATTTTAACATTCACATATGTTGTGAGGCGGACCTTTTAAGGTAGATGCACATAATCAGCATCAGGTGTGTTGTTCAGGGTAGGAAGGCAAACAGTTTGTGACCGCTGCACCGTTATGGTAAAGTTGTGTTAGAATGAAGACTAAAAGGACAAGATAAGTAAACTGTGGAGTTATTGGACTGTTTTTTTTGAATTGCATGCATACCTGTGACATCCTGCCAACCCCCCATTAATGGACACCTCAGTGGCTTCAAGCTTAGCCTCTACACCACAGGTGTCGAACTCCAGGCCTCGTGGGCCGGTGTCCTGCAGGCTTTAGATGTGTCCTTGATCCAACACAACTGAATATAAATGGCTAAATGACCTCCTCAACGTGCCTTGCAGTTCTCCAGAAGTCTGGTAATGAACTAATCATTTGATTCAGGTGTGTTGACCCAGGATGTTATCCAAAACCTGCAGGACACCGGCTCTCGAGGCCTGGAGTTTGACACCCCTGCTCTACACAGTGATTAACCCTTTAAGAGCTACCATAGAACCAAGTCCGCCAGAGCTTATATTATATTTTTACATGCTGTGGAGCCATTTTTGGGAGCATTTCAAGTTGCTATACATCAATACAACCATTATAGCCCAAATTTTAATAATATGCATGCATTAAGTGCATACTACTTACATAAATTACAAAAAAAGTGCAATAAACTACAAAAATATTTAAAATAGTTTTTGTTTTTTTAACATATATTTCTAGTTAGAGAAATTTAAGAGGCTTATCCCTCAAAACTGTAAATACAAAAAAGTTGCACAAAATAGTTTCCCACCACAGGAAACTTATTTTGAGTGTCTTCATAGTTTTATTTTTGAAACACACCAATTATCATATACTGCAGGGAAAACGAAAATAAATATTATAATGCAAATTTGCAAAATAACAGCATATGCATCAAAATAAACTATTTCCAGCAGTGCAATATGAGTCCTAAGCATCCCAGAAACGACACAAGTCAAACATAACTTTTATAAACACAAGTATAGCCTCATGAGGCCACGATGGTAAAAAAACTACATTTCCGCAAAATGACGACACTTCCGGTTTCGGCCAGGTCATGGCGGACATGTGACCGTTCACGCTGATGGACGTAGGAAGTGTTACGAACAGCTGATCGGATCGGCAAAGCGTGTTTCTGGAATATTGTGTTTTTGTTGCTGCAAGCGCTTTTTATGCGGTTTTTGCAAAGCTATATGTGGAAGGAAACTGTGACCGAGGACAAGCTGATGGCATAAGATGTAAGTACAACTCCTCCAGTGGTGCAACCTGTTATCAAGAAAAGCAGCCTTGATCATAATGTTCTCACAAATTACAAGCCAATTTCTAAACTACCTTTTATGTCAAAAATTTTAGAGAAAGCAGTGCTTCAACAACTACAGACCCATTTCGAGATAAACGGTATCAGTGATAAATTCCAGTCCAGATTTAAACTGCATCAATGTACTGAAACTACCCTACTAAGAGTTTTCAATGACCTTCTTCTAATCGCTGACTCTGGGCGCTCTGCGGTCTTAGATCTGTCTTCAGCCTTTGATATGGTTGACCATGAGATTCTTTTGGCAGGTTAGAACATGTAGTTGGCCTTAGAGGAAATGTTCTTTCATGGTTTAAATCATATTTTTCTGAGAGGTCATTCTCTGTCACGATGGGAAAATATTCCTCTTGTTTTTCCCCTTTTGGCTGTGGTGTGCCTCAAGGCTCGGTGCTGGGTCCTATGTTGTTCTCCCTGTACATGTTGCCCTTGGGCTCCATTTTTGAAAAACACAATGTCTCATTTCATTGTGATGCTAATGATATTCAAATCTATCTCCACTTGTCCGGGGATGTTTCATCTTCACCACATCCTCTGTTTTATTGTTTGAGAGATTTCAAAGACTGGCTATCATGTAAGTCTCTTACTCTGAATGAAAAGAAGATGGAAATTATTGTTGTTGATATAAATATGCCTCTGGGACAACTAACTGGTACACTTGGGCCTGTTGCTATTCACCTCACTGATGCTGTTAGGAATCTTGGAGTTTTTATGGACAGTTCCTTTAAACTGGATAAACAGGTGTCTACTGTGGTAAAAACTAGCTTTCATCAACCACGCCAAATTTCTAAGGCTAAACCTAGATTATTACTAGATTATTGTAACTCTTTACTGGGCCTCCAATCTTCCCTCCTTCAGTGATTGCAGTTGGACCAAAATGCCGCAGCACATTGTTGAGATTTAAATATATATTCTTAGTGCTTATTTTCTGATTTTATTGTTTTATGTACTTTAATAATGAAGCTTGTAAAGCAAGTCTACTTTTGACTCAAACTAAGTGCTCAGCCAGACTGAAAAACAGCAAGTTAGTGTAGAGCTGTAGAAGCATATTAATAAATACAGGAAGCCAGACAAAAGGAGGAACTTGTTCCATATAAGGGTTTGTTTATATCGAAACTATGGGTGACGTGCTACAAAATATATAGCGAGACAGGCTCCTAATGCACCTGACCTGAGCTGGCATTTCTGTGTGTGCTCAGTCTCCATTTTCTGGAAAATGTAAAATTAAAGATAATTTTTTGAGTTAGACCACTTTGTCTTTCTTTTCCGTAAAGAATACAAAGAACTGGATTTAATAACGTTGCTGAACTGGCACTAGCAGGTATGATTTCATCACCCATGTTCTAGCCAACTTACACTGGCTTCCTATCAAATGTCGAATCGATTTTATCTTATTTTTTACTTATAAAATCCTAAATAATATGGCAACTGATTACTTAGCGGATCTCCTTTGTCTGTATAGCCCTAAGAGAGCACTAAGATTGTACGGTTACGTTGTAACCTTGGTTCTCTTAGTGAGAGACTCTCTCCACACCGTTATATATTCCATATGTACGGGGTACGACACCCTTGGTCGTGGCGTGTGGATATTTCTTTAAGACACTCTGGCCCGCCCAGCTATGCCCCACAGCTACATATAAAACAGCTGTGCAGATGTGACACAGGTGATCGTTTGATCGAAACGCGTCTCCGTGTGGCCTCACGGTCGAGAGAGTCTCGATATGCTAGAGAACGTACGGTTACATTGTAACCTTGGTTCTCTTAGTGAGAGACTATCTCTCCACAACCGTTACATATTCCATATGTACGGGGTAACTCTGTAAGACACCCCGCGACATTCAAGCGGTAGAACCGCGTGAAGGTGGAGGCCGAGGAGCACGTCGCTGCCTCACAGACAGTGGAGAGGGAGGCGCCTCTCCACAAAGCCCAGGAAGTGGCCACACTACGCGTAGAGTGGGCCCGGACGCCCAAGGTGAGAGGGACACCGGCCGAGGCATAAGCCTGGCAGATGGCCTCCACGACCCAGTGGGACAACCGGGGCTTGGATAGGGGCCTGCAAAGCAACCCAGGATGGAACGAGACGAACAGTTGGTCCGTGGAACGAAACGGCCGAGTACGAGCAATGTACGGCGCCAGTACACGAATGGGGCACAGGGCCTGGAGACGCTGCGCCGCCTCCTGATCCAGACCGTCAGTGGGGGCTGACCGCAGCTCAACCGACTGGGAGAGGTGAAAATCGGAGAGGGACTTAGGCAGGAAGGCAGGGTTAGGCCGAAGGACCACCCCTTGACCGTCCGGTAGCCATCTGCAACAGTCACGATGGACCGACAGGGCCTGCAGCTCGCTGATTCGTCTAGCAGATGTAATAGCGAGGAGAAAAGCGGTCTTGAGCGACAGCCACTTCAACCCAGCTTCATGCAGAGGTTCGAAGGCAGGGTGCACAAGGGCACCAAGGACCAGGTCCATATCCCGGGGGGGACCGCGGACCCGGGCACACGAGCTGTGAGGCGACGGGTGCCTCTCAGGAATAGGGAAATCAAGACGGCATCGGCGTCACTAATGGCTGAGCGACCGAGGCGAACAGCCTTAATGGCAGCCACCAGGCCACGCAATGTGGCGGCGGCCCTGCCAGCCTCCAGCTGGGACTGCAGGAAGCTCAGGATGACGTCCACCGTCGCGCCATGGGGGTCCTGCCCGTGGGCCGCGCACAAGGCGGCGTACAATCCCCAGCGGTAGCCGCGGAAACCTGGGGTGGGCCCACAACCACAGTCTGGTGGCCATGTTGCAGAGGGGAAGAGAGCCCAACCCGCCATGGCGGTTGATATAGGCAGCCGCCACGGTGCTGTCTGTCCGGACAATAATGTGAAACCCCCACAGCCGAGGCGAAAAAAGCTGAAGTGCCAGGAAAGCAGCTCGCAACTCCAGGACATTGATGTGTCGGGACAACCATGGGCCCAACCAGCACCCGCTGACCCCGCAACCTTTGTGGACCACCCCCCAGCCGACTGGGGAGGCGTCTGAGAAAACCACCAGCCGGCGAGTCACGGCCCCATCGCCTGACCCCGTTGGAGATTGACAGGGTCCCTCCACCACCGCGGGGCCCGGGCCAGGCCCCGGGAAACCAGCACGGTGGATGGCAGAGGCCGAGAGACAGCAGGCAACGCTGAACCGGTCTCATGTGCAGGAGAGCCAATGGGACCATCTGCACTGTAGCAGCCATCAGGCCCATGAGGCGGAGACACAGTCCCCAGCGCACCCGAGAGTGGAGGCTGAAGGAGGCCAGGCACGCACTGAGGACGCTCTGGCGATCTGCCGTCAGGGTTACCAAGGCCTTGACAGAGTCGAGGGACATGCCCAGAAAGGTGGTGGTTTGGGTCGGCTCCAACCTGGACTTCTTGAGATTCAGGCGTAGTCCCAGAGCCTGAACAGGGCAACATGGCTGCGACACTGTTCGTCCGAGGAAGCGCAGATAAGCCAGTCGTCCAAATAATTGAGAACCCTGATGCCCCGCAGCCTCATAGGAGCAAGGGCAGCATCCATGCACCTGGTAAAGGTACGGGGCGCCAGGGAAATGCCAAAGGGGAGGACGCGGAACTCGAAGATTCCGCCCCTCGAACCCAAACCTGAGGAACCGCCAGTGATCCTGCCAGATAGGGATATGGAAGTAGGCGTCCTTCAGGTCGATGGTGGCCAGTCCCCCGCAGCGATGGCCTGACGCACCCTGGGGACTGTGGGCATCTTGCACTTCAGGGGCCGGAGATAGCGAATGAGGCCCCTGAGGTCAGAATGGCACAGAGACCCCCATCCCGCTTTGGGACCAAAAAGTAACGGGAGAAGAACCCCACCCAGTGGTCCCTGGCGTCCACCTCCCGTATGGCGCCCTTCGATAGAAGGGACCCCAGTTCCTCCCGCAGCACCCAGCCCTGACCTGGGTTGGCCACGGAGGTGAAGGTTGGAGTGGAAGTCAGGGGAGGTCTGCGGCAAAACTGAAGGCGATAACCCTGGGTCATGGTAGATACCACCCAAGTGTCCGCCCCCCAGGGCCGACCAGGCAACCCTGCGCTGTTCTGTAGCCAGGGAGGCGGGCAGGGCGCCTGGCCCATGGAAACGTCAGGAATGGTAAAAAATGGTAAATGTCCTGTATTTATATAGCGCTTTTACTAGTCCCTAAGGACCCCCAAAGCGCTTTACATATCCAGTCATCCACCCATTCACACACACATTCACACACTGGTGATGGCAAGCTACATTGTAGCCACAGCCACCCTGGAGCGCACTGACAGAGGCGAGGCTGCCGGACACTGGCGCCACCGGGCCCTCTGACCACCACCAGTAGGCAACGGGTGAAGTGTCTTGCCCAAGGACACAACGACCGAGGACTGTCCAAGCCGGGGCTCGAACCGGCAACCTTCCAATTACAAGGCGAACTCCCAACTCTTGAGCCACGATCGCGAGGGGGGCCGGAGAACGACTGGCCCTTGGCACCCTGGTCCCCTCTCCGAGCCTGAGCGCGGGTTGCCACGCCTACGAAAGGCCTCCAGCTGGGTACGGAGATCTTCAGGACCCCAAGTAGGAGCAGCAGGGCCAGGCGGAGGCACAGAAGCACGAGCCCGCCCTACCCTGACCGGACGCTTGCGGAAGCCCCGCGACATCTCCTGCGTAGCACGGCGAGTCTCCGTAGCCGCTTGGAGGAGCAGAGCCGCACCGGGGCCAAACATGGCCGCAGGGTCGACCGGGAGCCTCATGAGGTAGTCCTGGTCATCCGAACGGAGCCGGGACTGAGACAGCCAGAGATGGCGACGCGCCACCCAAAAAGCAGCCAAGGAAGAGCCCGTGGCAATAGCCTGATGTTTCTTGAGCGAGGCTAGGAGAGAGGACGTGGACAGCAACTCACCGACGCCCTCGCAGATCACCCGAGGTAGCCTGCAATCGACGGGCCAAATGCCGCAGATGAAGCGACAATATGGCCGACGAATTAGACAGGCAGGCTTGGGTCGCCATATACCTATGCTGCTGAGCCAAGAGGCTGTCCATGGTTTTTCACATCCCTATTAGGGCACGCAGCCCACCCTAGGAGGGAGCCCGAAGGGGCAACCAGGGGGGCCAGGGACGGATCAACCGGGGGAAGGGGCTCACAGGGCAATGCGCTCCTGGCCATGCATGGCCGAAAAGCACTTACAGGCAGGGGACCAACGGTGCAGGGACGCGGGGGCCTCAAACTGTGCGCAAACCAGGTCCTGAAAATCAGGCAGCAGCGGCACCTGAGATAAGGAGCGCTGAGGCCGTGAAGCGTCATAAATTGAGAAGGCGCTGAGACTGGCACCTCAGGGAGGGACAGCTCAAGTGCCTGGCACGCCCTTTCCAAAAGCTGAAAGAAACTCAACTGGCCAGACTGTGCCAGGGGAACCAGCAGGGGGCACCTCGGGAGACAGGGGGGAGGCATCGGAGGAGAGGACGGAGGCCTCGTCAACGTCCGCCTCCCCATAGTCCACATTCAACGGCACAGGCTCAGTGGCGGGGCCACAGGAGGGAAAGGCATGGGAGGGGCCTGGCAGGTCGACAAACGAAGAAGGGGACCCGGCCCATGGACCTGCTGGAACCAGATTTCTATGTCAGCAGCAGCTATATTCCGCACCTGCGCCCTGAGGCATGAATGGAGGTGCAGGCCGCTTGACAGAAAAAAACCTAGCACGAGCTTCCTTAGTCCGTTCGGGCAGAATAAAACAATTCATGCACGAGGCAGAGGCTTCCCCTAGCCAGCATAGCATGCTCAGGACCCAGACACAGCACACAGTGCTCGTGCCCATCCTCCAAAGACATAGGAATGCCACACTCAAGGCAAGTCGGGGAGACGTGGCCCGCCACAACAGCGTGGCTAGCAAGGGGCGGTGCCATACACCAACGGGGAAAAGTGGCGAGCAGTTAGCCGCCCTAGCCTGAAACCCAAACCCACTGTTTATTCCCGCAGGGCAGGTAAGCGATCTTCCTTACACACCTCACTGTGAGGAAGAGTGGGACACAGCCTCTGCTGATGCGTTTATGCACACAGCCGCAGCACAGGCCGAGCGAGCAGGCGATGGCGTAACAGCAATGCCGAGCCACGTGATCCCTGTGTAGTGCGCTACCAGCAGCTAGCCGATAGCAACACTGAAGCTGTTTACTTCGTGTGACCGTTTACCCCTATGTGTTATGCCGTCACAGTAGCCCAGCCGACAGCGCACGCCAGCACGCCGAAGCGGCTTTCCCCCCCCGCGGTATGCCCCACAGCAGCCTAGCCGACAGCACACGCTAGCGATTCTAAGCCGTATCCCCACCGGATTAAGCAACACAGCAGCCCAGCTGACAGTAGTCACACAGCAAGCCGCCGTCGCGAGCCGCCAGCGTAGCCCACAGGCTAAGCTACCCGGTGCCGGGCGACAGCAACCCCGCTCCGAGCGCCGAGCCTCCGCGCAAGAGAGGCCAAGGAGAGCGGGCCACAGCTAGTCAACAGCCGGACCAACAGGCCGGGGACACCAGGGGACCGGAGACACCAAGGGAATACCGGGGCTACCAGTGGAATACCGGGCTGCCAGGGGACCTAGAAGGGAGAAATACATTGCCCACGGAGGATGCCGAAGCACGCTCCAAGAGACGCACACACACAGTACTCTCAAGGTAAGCACTCTTTCGCACACACACAACAAGTGGAGATCAACGATCACCGGTGTCATGTCTGCACAGCGGTTTTATACGTAGCTGTGGGGCGTAGCCAGGTGGGCCGGAGTGTCGTAAAGAAATATCCACACGCCACGAACAAGGGGGGTCGTACCCCGTACATATGGAATATGTAACGGTGTGGAGAGATAGTCTCGATATGCTAGAGACATCAGGTCAGCTGCTCTTAGTGCAACCTGGGTCTCGGCTGAAGACCAGAGGAGATGTGCCTTTGCCATTACCGCACCCAAATTATATAATAATCTCCTCTTTGACATTCGCACATCAGATTCTATTCATCTTTTTAAATCTCGTCTAAATATGTACTTGTTTAACCTGGCATTCAAAGCTAATTAGTGTGATTTTCATCTGCTCGGCATTATATAATGTAATTATTTATATCTGTAATTTATATTTTCTAGTTGTGATTTTATCTGCATCAATGGTTTTACTGGGAAGCACTTTGGTGTACTTGGTCTTTAAATGTGCTATACAAATAATGTGATATGATGAGAACTGAACGTCTTCAAGCAACTAAAGAAGTCCTGACGCTTTTCTTCCAAGCTTCTTAGACTACGTTGACCTGGACGACTGACGAACATTCACAGATGTGCTCATTAGTCTTGTGTCACTCTGACAGAAGAAACTGTTTGAATGCAGAGAGTGATATAAAACCCAGGACAAACTTTCACTAATGTTGTTTGAAAAGGATTAAACATTGATAATAATCTGTACACTTTCTCTAAAAATTATCATAAACCTTTAAAGGAAAATACCAATTATTTATAATTACCTGTAATTAAAATGTAAATTAATTATATATTTTAATAATAATTATAAACTACAGTCACTATTCTGTAAGTGCTCTCAGGTTCACATACTTGTGCTGCTTTGACTCCTTCGTCCACTCACCTTTTCAACTTCTCCAGTTCTTGACCTTCTTTCTGTCTTTCCTTTCTGCTTCATCTTCTCAATCAGGAAGTCCAAGTGGACAGTAGTGGATGCTGAATCAGCTTTCAGAGCGATCTGCTCCAGTCTGACAACATGTTGGTAGGACTCGTCCAGGAACTGGGACTTCTCTGCTGTCAGTTGGATAATTTCCTTTTCAAGAGTTTCTAACAGGTTACAACTTCTTCTCACTTTCTTTTTGATTGTCTTCATTTTTCTGCTGCATTTCTTCTTTGTTTAGAGATGAATCAGCTGCTGTTAGGTCATTCACTTCCTTTGTAAGAGTTGTAATCGACTCCTCCACAGCGCACATTCTAGCTCATTCTTCTCATACGTCTTTTTCATTTCTTCAGTCGTCTTCATTACCCTCCTTGTCCTTGGTCACATATCTCCACTTTTCTTTCACATGATCTGATGCAGGACACTTTTGGTACAAACAGTGCAGCGGCCTCCTTTATGACTTTACAGTGTGCAGGTTTCCAGGCCCATTGTGCATCCAGGATGTGACAGTTCTCCTCACAGACTGTACAGCAGACAGCTCCTCTGTAAAAAAAACAACAATCTCTGCCCACCATCAATAGGTTGTTTATCTTTATAGGGCTCATCAACTTCTACAGTGAATTTCTTAATTTTCTTCATCTCTACTTCATGTTTATTTATAATTTCTTGGATCTTCAGAGCTTCTTGAATCTGTCTGATTTCTGTCTGTTTCAGGTCAATAAACTCTATCCTCTCTTTCAGGTTTTGGATGGAGGCTTTCAGTCTTATCCGTTCATTTAACACTTCAACTGTTGTCATCAGTTTTTGAGGACTAGATTTTTCTAAGAAGTCTGTGAACTGATCCATGTTTTTCTGTGTGAGTTTCCATGTATTTTTGAAATTGTGTTCTCCTCCATTCGCTCTTCATGCTGGCAGTTATCAAACAGGAAGTAAACTGGCTGATTCTTCCCTTTTTTGGCACATTTAATATTTCCAACTTCAAGAGCTTGAAGAGGGTTTTCAGGTCTGCTTCCATTTGAGTGTGTGATCAGAGCTACAATGTTTTTTTCCATGTTTTTTCCAAACAGAGACATCACTGAATCAAAGACGTACTTCAGTCGGTCACCCAGTCGATTTTCACTCGCCTTCATCACCAGACCCACTGCATGAACTTCATGGACTCCATCATCTGATCCAAACAAGTCCAACAATCTGTGACTGATGATGTCATCATGTTCGATCCCTCTGGTGTCTCTATAACCAGGAGTATCGATGATGGTCAAAGAATAGGGCAGAGTTTCACCTTCAAAACCAAAGAGCTCATACACCATCACATCTGATGTCTGACTTTCTGTCTGTCCTTCTGATTGACTTTCTGTCTGTCCTTCTGATTGACTCTTCTTCTCCTCCTCTACCATCGTAAACCAGACTCTATCCTCCCACTTCACTCCCATGGTGTAGTTGACCAGAGCGTTGATCAGTGTGGATTTTCCTGCTCCTGTTTCTCCCACCAGTAAGATGGTTCTGTTTGTCTTGTTTGGATTTCTTTCTCCAACAGTCATTCTTGTCAGAGATCCGAACTTCTGTTTCTGTGGTCTCAGCTGACAGACAGCAGGAGGTCCTGAACTGATGAGAAAACTATTTGAGATGATGTCTCATGTGATGTCTTCATGGGTTCACTAATCCTAAAAGCAGAAATTCTTCAGTACACATGTAAACATTATGAACATGGTCAATGTGAGGGACTGCAGAGCTGTTACTCCTCCATATCAAAAGAAACAAGGTGACGTGTTTGGAACATCACCCTGGAGAAGACCCAGGACATGCTGTCTCTGGGCCGGCTTGGATAGATTAGAGGAGGAGACTGGGGAGAGCGAGGTCTGTGCACCTCTACTGTCCTCGATGACACAGACACAGATAAATGTCAGAAAATGGACGAATGGAAGGACTAAATTATTGATTTTATTGTAATTCTCCTTCCTTTCGACCTGATGTTAATTTGTCTTTATTGGTCTTTTTTTCCATGTTCACACAAAACACATAAAGAAACTGGAATCAATCTGAGAAAAAAATAGATTTCTATAGCTAGCCTTCAAATCCAGCCATGAAAATCAGCTTTCTGTCAACCTCTTCAACAATTACAGAAATGTAATTTCATTAGCTATCTGAACGCTACTCCAACAGAGGTCGATATCTTGTTAAGAATTTCACCTCCTCACTACGTACGACTCTGGATACTGTAGCTCCTGTGAAAACTAAGGTCTCTAATCAGAAGTACGTGACTCCGTGGTATAATTCTCAAACATGTACCCTAAAGCAGATGACTCGTAATGTGGAGAGGAAATGGCGTGTCACAAATCTAGAGGATCATCATTTAGCCTGGAGAAATAGTTTGCTGCTTTATAAGAAAGCCCTCCGCAAAGCCAGAACATCTTACTATTCATCACTGATTGAAGAAAATAAGAACAACCCCAGGTTTCTCTTCAGCTCTGTAGCCAGGCTGACAAACAGTCAGAGCTCTTTTGAGCCAACCATCCCTTTAACGTTAACTAGTAATGACTTCATGAACTTCTTCACAAATAAAATTTTTATCAGTAGAGAAAAAATTACCAGTAATCATCCCACAGATGTAATATTATCTACAGCTTACTCTTAGTACCATTGATGTTAAGTTAGACTCTTTTTCTCCAATTGATCTTTTCTGAGTTAACTTCAATAATTACTTCCTCCAAACCATCAACGTGTCTTTTAGACCCCATTCCTACAAAACTGCTCAAAGAAGTCCTGCCATTAATTAATTCTTCGATCTTAAATATGATCAACCTATCTCTAATGATCGGCTATGTACCACAGGCCTTCAAGCTGGGCTGTAGTTAAACCTTTACTCAAAAAGCATCTCTAGACCCAGCAGTCTTAGCTAATTGTAGGCCAATCTCCAACCTTCCTTTCATATCAAAAATCCTTGAAAGAGTAGTTGTCAAACAGCTAACAGATCATCTGCAGAGGAATGGTTTATTTGAAGAGTTTCAGTCAGGTTTCAGAGCTCAGCACAGCACAGAAACAGCTTTAGTGAAGGTTACAAATGATCTTCTTATGGCCTCTGACAGTGGACTCATCTCTGTGCTTGTCCTGCTAGACCTCAGTGCAGCGTTCGATACCGTCGACCATAATATCCTATTAGAGCGATTAGAACATGCTGTAGGTATTACAGGTACTGCGCTGCGGTGGTTTGTATCATATCTATCTAATAGACTCCAATTTGTGCATGTAAATGGAGAGTCCTCTTCACACAGTAAGGTTAATTATGGAGTTCACCAGGGTTCAGTGCTAGGACCAATTCTGTTTACATTATACATGCTTCCCTTAGGCAGCATCATTAGAAGACATAGCATACATTTTCACTGCTATGCAGATGACACCCAGCTCTATCTGTCCATGAAGCCAGATAACACACACCAATTAGTTTAAACTGCAGGAACGTCTTAAAGACATAAAGACCTGGATGGCTGCTAACTTTCTGCTTCTTAATTCAGATAAAACTGAGGTTATTGTACTCGGCCCTGAAAATCTTAGAAATATGGTATCTAAGCAGATTCTTACTCTGGATGGCATTACCTTGGCCTCCAGTAACGCTGTGAGGAACCTTGGAGTCATGTTTGACCAGGACATGTCCTTCAACGCACATATTAAACAAATATGTAAGACTGCTTTCTTCCATTTGTGCAACATCTCTAAAGTTAGTAATATCCTGTCTCAGAGTGACGCTGAAAAACTAGTTCATGCATTTATTACTTCTAGGCTGGACGACTGTAATTCATTATATCAGGAAGTCCAAAAAAACTCACTGAAAAGCCTTCAGCTAATCCAAAATGCTGCAGCAAGAGTCTGACAGGGACTAGAAAGAGAGAGCAGATTTCTCCTGTTTGGCTTCCCTTCATGGCTTCCTGTTAATCAGAATTGAATTCAAAATCCTGCTCCTCACATACAAGGTCTTTGTGGTGGGGCGTGGTCTGCGGTGCCGTGCAGGGAGGGCAGACGCACCTGCACGGCATCCTTAATCACGCCCGCCTAGTTAAAAACACGGGGACTAAGGGGTTTGGGGATTGTTGTGGTGAGATGTAAATAAAGATGGCTCGGAATGTTGCTCCGTGGTCCCGCCGTGCCTTATTCTCACCACATTGGTGCCGAAACCCAGGAGGCAGCATGGTGGGTCCTTATCGGAGTCAGGGAATGCAGGAGCTGGCCCAGAGGGTGGC
This sequence comes from Simochromis diagramma, assembly GCF_900408965.1. Classification (NCBI taxonomy): domain Eukaryota; kingdom Metazoa; phylum Chordata; class Actinopteri; order Cichliformes; family Cichlidae; genus Simochromis; species Simochromis diagramma. Next base: position 128,179 of record NW_024387094.1, on the reverse strand, counting down.
CAAAATGGCGGCCGCCCAGCGGGAGCAGGCAGCAGAGGTGCGTCGCCAGCAGGAAGAGCTGCAGGACCAGTCCGAGCGCCACCTGGAAAGGATTGGGGAGCTGGCGGCGCTGCTCTGGGCCTGGGCGCCTCCCCCACAGGTGTGTCCCAAGGACAGTGAAGCGGTGGAGGAGCCGCGTGAGGCACCTCAGCAGCCGGAGGTGGCAGACGCGCGGGGATCTGCGCCTGCCGGAGGAGGGGGAACAGCCGGGTGAAGGGCTGCTCCTGCCGGGAGTGGTGGATGAGCCGCTCCAACCGGAGGCGGCAGACGAGGCGCGCGAGGGTCTGTGCCGGCTGGAGGAAGAGGAGCCGCAGGAGGGGCTGCTCGAGCCGGAAGAAGCAGCAGGAGCAGCAGCGGCGGAGGAGGAGAGCTGTGTGAGGGGCTGCGCGAGCCGGGAGTGGCGGCGGAGGGGGTAGTGACGGAGGAGTCGCGCAATGGGCTGCTCCAGCGGGGAGCGACAGCGGTGATGAATGGGCCGCGCAAGGAGCTGGAGGTCCCCGTGCCAGGGGAGCCTGCTCGAGTGGAACTGGCGAGCGAGGCGTGCGCCACGCTTGAGATCGCTGTGCTCACCAGACCGACCTCATCACCACCAGAGGCCAGTACACACCACACCTCTGCCCAGCCACCTGTGAGCCGGGGCTCACGACTGTGCCGGCCGCGCCGGGTGCACCTGCCATGCGTCCGACTTCCGTACCAGCTTGGCCTGCGCCGCTGGATTCGCGGGCGGCCACCTGAACTCGCACCTCCCCGTCGCTTGGCCGGGGCGCCGGCTGTCTGGGCTGATTCCCTTTCCCACTGGCGGTGGGGGAGTAGGTTCGGCCAGATGGTTCCCCGGCCTCAATCGGGCGATGGGGGTATGTGGTGGGGCGTGGTCTGCGGTGCCGTGCAGGGAGGGCGGACGCACCTGCACGGCATCCTTAATCACGCCCGCCTAGTTAAAAACACGGGGACTAAGGGGTTTGGGGATTGTTGTGGTGAGATGTAAATAAAGATGGCTCGCAATGTTGCTCCGTGGTCCCGCCGTGCCTTATTCTCGCCACAGTCTTAAATAATCAGGCTCCATCTTATCTTAATGACCTTGTAGTACCATATCACCCTATTAGAGCACTTCGCTCTCGCTCTGCAGGCCTACTTGTTGTTCCTAGAGTATTTAAAAGTGGAATGGGAGGCAGAGCCTTCAGTTTTCAGGCCCCTCTTCTGTGGAACCAGCTTCCAGTTTGGATTCAGGAGACAGACACTATCTCTACTTTCAAGATTAGGCTTCAAACTTTCCTTTTTGCTAAAGCATATAGTTAGGGCTGGACCAGGTGACCCTGAATCCTCCCTTAGTTATGCTGCAATAGACGTAGGCTGCCGGGGGATTCCCATGATGCATTGAGTTTTTCCTTTCCAGTCACCTTTCTCACTCACTATGTATTAACAGACCTCTCTGCATTGAATCATATCTGTTATTAACCTCTGTCTCTCTTCCACAGCATGTCTTTATCCTGTCTTCCTTCTCTCACCCCAACAGGTCGCAGCAGATGGCCCCCCCTCCCTGAGCCTGGTTCTAATGGAGGATTCTTCCTGTTAAAAGGGAGTTTTTCCTTCCCACTGTCGCCAAAGTTCTTGCTCATAGGGGGTCATATGATTGTTGTGTTTTTCTCTGTATCTATGAAGCGCCTTGAGGCGACTTATGTTGTGATTTGGCGCTATATAAATAAAATTGAATAAGTGGGCCGTAGAGGAAATGTTCTTTCAATGGTTTAATCATATTTTTGTCTGAGAGGTCATTCTCTGTCACGATGGGAAAATTCCTCTTTGTTTTTCCCCTGCTTGGCTGTGGGTGATGTCACAGGCTCGGTGCGCGGGTCCTATGTGTTCCTGTTCTCCCTGTACATGTTGCCCTGGGCTCCATTTTTGAAAAAACACAATGTCTCATTTCATTGTGATGCTAATGATATTCAAATCTATCTCCACTTGTCCGGGGTGTTTCTCTTCACCACATCCTCGTTTATTTGTTTGAGAGATTTCAAAGGAATTGCTCATGTAAGTTCTCTTACTCTGAATGAAAAGAAGATGGAACTATTGTTGTTGATATAAATATTGCCTCTGGGACAACTAACTGGTACACTTGGGCCTGTTTGCTATTCACCTCACTGATGCTGTTAGGAATCTTGGAGTTTTTATGGACGTTCACTTCAAACGGGATACAACAGGTGTCTACTGTGGTAAAACACTACGCTTTCATCAATCCACGCCAATTTCTAAGGCTAAACCTAGATTATTACGATTATTTGTAAACTCTTTACTGGGCCTCCACTTCCCTCTTCAGTGATTGCAGTTGGACCAAAATGCCGCGCACACTTGTTGCGATTTAAATATATATTCTTAGTGCTTATTTTATCTGATTTTATTGTTTTAATGTATTAATGAAGCTTGTAAAGCAAGTCTACTTTTGACTCACAAACTAAGTGCTCAGCCAGACTGAAAAACAGCAAGTTAGTGTGAGCTGTAGAAGCATATTAATAAATACAGGAAGCCAGACAAAAAGGAGGAACTTGTTCCATATAAGGGTTTGTTTGTATCGAAACATAGGGTGACGTGCTGCAAAATATATAGCGAGACAGCTCCTAAGCACCTGACCTGAGCTTGGCATTTCTGTGTGTGCTCAGTCTCCATTTTTGGAAAATGTAAAATTAAGATAATTTTTTGAGTTAGCCACTTTGTCTTTCTTTTGCCGTAAAGAATACAACGAACTGGATTTAATACGTGCTGAAACTGGCACTAGTCAGGTATGATTTCATCACCCCATGTGTTCTAGCCAACTTACACTGGCTTCCTACAATTGTCGACGATTTTATCTTATTTTTTACTTATAAATCCTAAATAATATGGCAACTGATTACTTAGCGGATCTCCTTTGTCTGTATATCTTACCTAAGAGAGCACTAAGATTGTACGGTTACGTTGTAACCTGGTTCTCTTAGTGAGAGACTATCTCTCCACACACCGTTATATATCCATATGTACGGGGCTCACGACACCCTTGGGTCGTGGCGTGTGGATATTTCTTTAGACACTCTGGCCCGCCCAGCTATGCCCCACCAGCTACGTATAAAACAGCTTGCAGATGTGACACAGGTGATCGTTTGATCGAAACGCGTCTCCGTGTGGCCCACGGTCGAGGGAGAGTCTCGTATGCTAGAGAACGTACGGTTAGACATTGTAACCTGGTTCTCTTAGTGGAGAAGACTATCTCTCCCACCACACCGTTACATATTCCATTGTACGGGGGTAACCTCTGTACGGACACCCCGCGACATTCAAGCGGTAGAAACCGCGTGAAGGTGGCGGCCGAGGAGCACGTCGCTGCCTCACAGACAGTGGAGCAGGGAGGCGCTCTCCACAAGCCAGGAAGTGGGCCACACTACGCGTAGAGTGGGCCGAGACGCCCAAGGGAGAGGGACACCGGCCCGAGGCATAAGCCTGGCAGATGGCCTCCACGACCCAGGGGGACAACCGGGGCTTGGATAGGGGCCTGCAAAGCAACCCAGGATGGAACGAGACGAACAGTTTGGTCCGTGGATGAAACGGCCCCCCGAGTACGAGCAATGTACGGCGCCAGTACACGAAGGGGCACAGGGCCTGGAGACGCTGCGCCGCCTCCTGCATCCAGACCGTCAGTGGGGCTGACCGCAGCTCAACGCGACTGGGAGAGGTGAAAACGGAGAGGGACTTAGGCAGGAAGGCAGGGTTAGGCGAAGGACCACCCTTGACCGTCCGGTAGCCATCTGCAACAGTCCGATGGACCGACAGGCCTGCAGCTCGCTGATTCGTCTAGGAGATGTAATAGCGAGGAGAAAAGCGGTCTTGAGCGACAGCCACTTCAACCAGCTTCATGCAGAGGTTTCGAAGGCAGGGGTGCACAAGGCACCAAGGACCAGGTCCATATCCGGGGGGGACCCGCGGACCCGGGCGCACGAGCTGTGGCGACTGGTGGCCTCTCAGGAATAGGGAAATCAGGACGGCATCGGCGCACTAATGGCTGAGTGGACCGAGGCGAACCGCCTTAATGGCAGCCACCAGGCCACGCAATGTGGCGGCGGCCCTGCCAGCCTCCAGCTGGGACTGCAGGAAGCTCAGGAGGACGTCCACCGTCGCGCCATGGGGGTTCCTGCCCGTGCGGCCCTGCGCACCAGGCGGCGTACAACGCCCCGGCGGAAGCGACGCGGAAACCTGGGGGGGCCCACAACCACAGTCTGGTGGCCATGTTGCAGAGGGGAGGAGAGCCCAACCCGCCATGGCGGTGATATAGGCAGCCGCCACGGTGCTGTCTGTCCGGACCCAATAATTTGAAACCCCCACAGCCGAGGCGAAAAAAGCTGAAGTGCCAGGAAAGACGCTCGCAACTCCATGACATTGATGGTGCGGAGACAAACATGGGCCCAACCAGCACCCGCTGACCCCGCAACCTTCGTGGACCACCCCCCAGCCGACTGGGGAGGCGTCTGAGAAAACCACCAGCAGCGGTCACAGGCCCCATCCGCCTGACCCCGTTGGAGATTTGACCGGGTCCCTCCACCCACCGCGGGGCCCGGGCCAGGCCCCGGGAACCAGCACGGTGGATGGCAGAGGCCGAGAGACAGCAGGCAACGCTGAACCGGTCTCATGTGCAGGAGAGCCAAGGGACAGATTGCACTGTAGCAGCCATCAGGCCCATGAGGCGGAGACACAGTCCCCAGCGCACCCGAGAGTGGAGGCTGAAGGAGGCCAGGCACGCACTGAGGACCCTCTGGCGATCTGCTGTCGGTGTTACCAAGGCCTTGGACAGAGTCGAGGGACATGCCCAGAAGGTGAGTGGTTTGGTCGGCTCCAACCTGGACTTCTTGAGATTCAGCTGTAGTCCCAGAGCCTGAATTGCGAGACCAACGGGCAACATGGCTGCGACACTGTTCGTCCGGGAAGCGCAGATAAGCCAGTCGTCCAAATAATTGAGAACCCGATTGCCCCGCAGCCTCATAGGAGCAAGGGCAGCATCCATGCACCTGGTAAAGGGTACGGGGCGCCAGGGAAATGCCCAAAGGGGAGGACGCGGAACTCGAAGATCCGCCCCTCGAACCCAACCTGAGGAACCGCCAGTGATCCTGCCCGATAGGATATGGAAGTAGGCGTCCTTCAGGTCGATGGTGGCCAGTCCCCCGCAGCGATGGCCTGACGCACCTGGGCACTGTGGGCATCTTGCACTTCAGGGGCCGGGATAGCGAATGAGGCCCCTGAGGTCCAGAAATGGCACAGAGACCCCATCCCGCTTGGGACCAAAAAGTAACGGGAGAAGAACCCCACCGCCCGTGGTTCCCTGGCGTCCACCTCCCGTATGGCGCCCTTCGATAGAAGGGACCCCATTCCTCCCGCAGCACCCAGCCGACCTGGGTTGGCCCCGGAGTGAGGTTGGAGTGGAAGTCAGGGAGGTCTGCGGCAAAACTGAAGGCGATCAACCCTGGGTCATGGTAGATACCACCCAAGTGTCCGCCCCAGGGCCACCAGGCAACCCTGCGCTGTTTCTGTAGCCAGGAGGCGGGCAGGGCGGCCTGGCCCATGGAAACGTCAGGAATGGTAAAAATGGTAAATCTCCTGTATTTATATAGGCGCTTTTACTAGTCCCTAAGGACCCCGCCAGAAGCGCTTTACATATCCAGTCATCCACCCATTCACACACACATTCACACACTTGGTGATGGCAAGCTACATTGTAGCCACAGCCACCCTGGGAGCGGGCGCACTGACAGAGGCGAGGCTGCCGGACACTGGCGCCACCGGGCCCTTGACCACACCAAGATAGGCAACGGGTGAATGTCTTGCCACAAGACACAACGACCGAGGACTGTCCAAGCCGGGGCTCGAACCGGCAACCTTCCAATTACAGGCGAACTCCCAATCTTGAGCCACGATCGCGAGGGGGCTGGAGAAAGACTGGCCACTTGGCCACCCTGGCCCCTCTCCCGAGCCTGAGCGCGGTTGCCCACGCCTACGAAAGGCCTCCAGCTGGTACGGAGATCTTCAGGACCCCAAGTAGGAGACAGGGCCAGGCGGAGGCCACAGAAGCAACGACCCGCCCTACCCTGACCGGACGCTTGCGGAAGCCCCGCGACATCTCCTGCGTGCACGGCGGTCTCCGTAGCCTGCTGGAGGAAGCAGAGCCGCACCGGGGCCAAACATGGCCGCAGGGTCGACCCGGGAGCCTCATGAGGTAGTCCTGGTCATCCGAACGGAGCCGGGACTTAGACCGCCAGAGATTGGCGACGCGCCACCAAACAAGCAGCCGAAGGAAGAGCCCGTGGCAATACCCTGGATGTTTCTTGAGCGGGCTAGGAGAGAGACGTGGACAGCAACTCACCGACGCCCTCCAGATCACCCGAGGTAGCCTGCAATCGACGGGCCAAATGCCGCAGATGAAGGGACAATAGGCGACGAATTAAGACAGGCAGGCTTGGGTCGCATAGACCTATGCTGCTGAGCCAAGAGGCTGTCCATGGTTTTCCACATCCCTATTAGGGCACGCAGCCCCCCTAGCAGGGAGCCCGAAGGGCAACCAGGGGGGCCAGGGCCGGATCAACCGGGGGAAGGATTGCTCACAGGCAATGCGCTCCTGGCCATGCATGGCCGAAAAGCACTTACAGGCAGGGGACCAACGGTTTGCCTCAGGGACGCGGGGGCCTCAAACTGTGCGCAAACCAGGTCCTGAAAATAGGCAGCAGCGGCACCTGAGAAAGGAGCGCTGAGGCCGTGAAGCGTCATCAAATCGAGAAGGCGCTGAGACGGCACGACCGGTCAGGGTCAGGGGGGACAGCTCAAGTGCCTGGACGCCCTTTCCAAAAGCTGAAAGAAACTCCGGCCAGACTGTGCCAGGGGAACCAGCAGGGGGCACCTCGGGAGACAGGGGGGAGGCATCGGAGGAGAGGACGGAGGCCCTCGTCAACGTCCGCCTCCCCATAGTCCACTTCAACGGCACAGGCCTCAGTGGCGGGGCCACAGGAGGGAAAGGCATGGGAGGGGCCTGGCAGGTCGACAACGAAGAAGGGGACCCGGCCCATGGACCTGCTGGACCAGATTCTATGTCAGCAGCATCTATCTTCCGCACCTCTGCGCCTGAAGAGGCCTGAGATGAGGGAGGTGCAGGCCGCTTGACAGAAAAAACCTAGCACGAGCTTCCTTAGTCCGTTCGGGCCGAATAAAACAATTCATGCACGAGGCAGAGGCTTCCCTAGCCAGCATAGCATGCTCCAGAGACCCAGACACAGCACACAGTGCTCGTGGCCATCCTCCAAAGACATAGGAATGCCACACTCAAAGGCAAGTCGGGGCGGACGTGGCCGCCACACAGCGTGCTAGCAAGGTGCGGTGCCATACACCAACGGGAAGTGCGAGCAGTTTCCCGCCCTAGCCTGAAACCAAACCCACTGTTTATTCCCGCTAGGGCAGGTAAGCCGATCTCCTTACACACCTCACTGTGAGGGAAGAGTGGGACACAGCCTCTGCTGATGCGTTTATGCACACAGCCGCAGCACAGCCGAGCGAGCGAGGCGATGGCGTAAAGCAATGCCGAGCCACGTGATCCCTGTGTAGTGCGCTACCGCAGCTGAGCCAGATAGCAACACTGAAGCTGTTTACTTCGTGTGACCGTTTACCCCTATGTGTATGCCGTCACAGTAGCCCAGCCGACAGCGCAGCGCACAGCACGCCGAAGCGGCTTTCCCCCCCGCGGTATGCCCACAGGCAGCCCTAGCAGACAGACACGCGGCGATTTACGCGTATCCCCACCGGGATTAAGCAACACAGCAGCCCACGCTGACAGTAGTCACACAGCAAGCCGCCGTCGCGAGCCGGCCGCTCTAGCCCACAGGCTAAGCACCCGGCTGCCGGGGCGACAGCACCCGCGCCCGAGCGCCGAGCCTCCGCGCAGAGAGGTCAAGGAGAGCGGCCACAGCTAGTCAACAGCCGGACCAACAGGCCGGGGACACCAGGGGACCGGAGACACCAAGGGAATACGGGGCTACCAGTGGAATACGCGGGCTGCCAGGGGACCTAGAAGGGAGAAACACTTCCCACGGAGGATGCCGAAGCACGCTCCAAGAGACGCACACACACAGTACTCTCAAGGAAGCACTCTTTCGCACACCACACAACAAGTGGAGATCAACGATCACCTCGTGTGTCATGTCTGCCACAGCTGTTTTATACGGAGCTGGGGGCGTAGCCAGGTGGGCCGGAGTGTCGTAAAGAACATTCCCACACGCCACGAAACAAGGGGGTCGTACCCCGTACATATGGAATATGTAACGGTGTGGCGAGTAGTCCTCGATATGCTAGAGAACATCAGGTCAGCTGCTCTTAGTGCAACCTGGGTCTCGGCTGAAAGACCAGAGGAGATGTGGCTTTGCCATTACCGACACCCACAATTATATAATAATCTCCCCCTTGACATTCGCACATCAGATCTATTCAATCTTTTTAAATCTCGTCTTAAATTATGTACTTGTTTAACCTGGCATTCAAAGCTAATTAGTGTGTTTTCATCTGGCTCGGGGCATTTATATTATGTAATTATTTTATATCTGTAATTTATATTTCTATGTGTGATTTTATCTGCATCATGGTTTACTGGAAAGCACTTTGGTTGTACTTTGTCTTTAAATGTGCTATACAATAAAGTGATATGATGGAGAAGTGACGTCTTTCAAGCAACTAAAGATGTCCTGACGCTTTTCTTCCAAGCTTCTTAGACTACGTTGACCTGGACGACTGCGAAACCTTCACAGATGTAGTTCATTAGTCTTGTGTCACGCTGACAGAAGAAACTGTTTGAATGCAGAGAGTGATATAAACCCAGGACAAACTTTCACTAATGTGTTTGAAAAAGTATTCAACATTGATAATAATCTGTACACTTTCTCTAAAAATATCAAAATTTAAAATGAAAAATACCAATATTTATAATTACTGTAATTAAAGTAATTAATTATATATTTAATAATAACTTATAAACTACAGTCACATTCTGTAGTGCTCCTCAGGTTCACATTACCTTGTGCCTGCTTTGACTCCTTCGTCCACATCACCTTTTCAACTTCTCACAGTTTCTTGACCTTCTTTCTGTCTCCTTTCTGCTTCATCTTCTCAATCAGGAAGTCCAAGTGGACAGTAGTGGATGCGAGATCCGTTCAGAGCGATCTGCTCCAGTCTGACAAACATGTTGGTAGGACTCGTCCAGGAAACTGGGACTTCTCTGCTTGTAGTTGGATAATTTCCTTTTCAAGAGTTTCTAAAGGTTTACACTTCTTCTCACTTTCTTTTTGATTGTCTTCATTTTTGCTGCATTCTTCTTTGTTTAGAGAGAATCAGCTGCTGTTAGGTCATTCAACTTCCTTTGTTAAGAGTTTGTAATCGACTCCTCCCCAGCGCACATTCTAGCTCATTCTTCTCATACGTCTTTTCATTTCTTCGTCGTCTTCATTACCCCCTTGTCTTGGTTCACATATCTCCACTTTTCTTTCACATGATCTATGCAGGAACATTGTTGGTACAAACAGTGCGAGCGGCCTCCTTTCATGACTTTACAGTGTGCAGAGGTTTCCAGGCCAGTGTGCATCCAGGATAGTGACAGTTCTCCCCTCACAGACTGTACAGCAGACAGCTCCTCTGTAAAAAAACACAACTCTCGCCCACCATCAATAGGTTGTTTATCTTTATAGGGCTCAACAACTTCTAAGGGAATTCCTTAATTTTCTCTCATCTCTACTCATGTTTATATATAATTTCTTGGATCTCAGAGCTTCTTGAATCTGTCTGATTTCTGTCTGTTTCAGGTCAAATAAACTTCTATCCTCCTTTCGGTTTTGGATGGAGGCTTTCAGTCTTATCCGTTCATTTAACCACTTCAACTGTTGTCATCAGTTTTTGAGGACTAGATTTTTCTAAGAAGTCTGTGAACTGATCCATGTTTTTCTGTGTGAGTTCCCATGTATTTTTTGAAATTGTGTTTTCCTCCATTCGCTCTTCATGCTGGCAGTTATCAAACGGAAGTAAACTGGCTGATTCTTCCCTTTTTTTGGCACTTTAATATTTCCAACTTCAAGAGCTGGAGGGGTTTTCAGGTCTGCTTCCATTTGAGTGTGTGATCCGAGCTACAATGTTTTTTTCCATGTTTTTCCAACAGAGACATCACTGATCAAAGACGTACTCAGTCGGTCCCCCAGCGATTTTCACTCGCCTTCATCACCAGACCCACTGCATGAACTTCATGGACTCCATCATCTGATCCAAACAAGTCCAACAATCTGGACTGATGATGTCATCATGTTCGATCCCTCTGTGTGTCTCTATAACCAGGAGTATCGATGATGGTCAAAGAATAGGGCAGAGTTTCACCTCAAAACCAAAGAGCTCCTACACTCCCTAATCATGACTTCTGATGTCTTTGATCGTTCTGTCTGTCCTTCTGATTGACTTTCTGTCTGTTCGCCTTCTGATTGACTCTTCTTCTCCTCCTCTACCATCGTAAACCAGACTCCATCCTCCCACTTCACTCCCATGGTGTAGTTGACCAGACGTTGATCAGTGTGGATTTTCTGCTCCTGTTTCTTCCCACCAGTAAGATGGTTCTGTTTGTCTTGTTTGGATTTCTTTCTCCAACAGTCATTCTTGTCAGAGATCCGAACGTCTGTTTTCTGTGGTCTCAGCTGACAGACAGCAGGAGGTCCTGAACTGATGAGAAAACTATTGAGATGATGTTCTTCATGTGATGTCTTCATGGGTTCACTAATCCTCAAAGAAGCAGAAATCTTCAGTACACAGTAAACATTATGAACATGGTCAATGTGAGGGACTGCAGAGCTGTTACTCCTCCATATCAAAAGAAACAAGGTGACGTGTTTGGGACATCACCCTGGAGAAGACCCAGGACCTGCTGTCCTCTGGGCCGGCTTGGATAGATTTAGAGGAGGAGACTGGGTGAGCGCGAGGTCTGTGCACCTCTACTGTCCTGCGATGACTCAGACACAGATAAATGTCAGAAACATGGACGAATGGAAGGACTAAAATTATTGATTTTATTGTAATCTCCTTCCTTTCGACCTGATGTTAATTTGTCTTTATTGGTCTTTTTTTCCAGTGTTCACAAACAAACACATAACGAAAAACTGGAATCAATCTGAGAAAACAATAGATTTCTATAGCTAGCCTTCAAATCCAGCCATAGAAAATCAGCTTCTGTCAACCTCTTCAAACATTACAGAAATGTCATTTCATTAGCTATCTGAACGCTACTCCAACAGAGGTCGATTATCTTGTAAGTAATTTCACCTCCTCACTACGTACGACTCTGGATACTGTAGCCGCCTGTGAAACTAAGGTCTCTAATCGAATACCGCTCAGTGGTACTAAGTATCAAACACTGTACCCTAAAGCAGATGACTCGTAATCTGGAGAGGAAATGGCAGGCACCAATTCTAGAGGATCATCATTTAGGCCTGGAGAAATTAGTTTGCTGCTTTAAGAAAGCCCCTCCGCAAAAGCAGAACATCTTACTATTCATCACTGATTGAAGAAAATAGACAACCCAGGTTTCTCTTCAGCTCTGTCGCCAGGGCTGACAAAAAGTCAGAGCTCTTTTGAGCCACAACCCCCATCCTTTAACGTTAACTAGAATGACTTCATGACTTCTATCACAAAATAAAATTTTATCCTTAGAGAAAAAATTAACCAGTAATTATCCCACAGCGTGTAATATTATCTACAGCTACTCTTAGTAACCTTGATGTTAAGTTAGACCTTTTCTCCACATGTCTTTCTGAGTTAACTTCAATAATTGCTCCTCCACAACCAGCAACGTGTCTTTTAGACCCATTCCTACAAAACTGCTCAAAGAAGTCCTGCCATTAATAATTTTCGATCTTAAATGATCAACCTATCTCTAATGATCGGCTATGACCACAGGCCTTCAAGCTGGCTGTAGTTAAACCTTTACTCAAAAGCATTTCTAGACCCAGCAGTCTTAGCTAATTGTTAGGCCAATCTCCAACCTTCCCTTTCATATCACATCCTTGAAAGAGTAGTTGCTCAAACAAGCTAAAAGATCATCTGCAGAGGAATGGTTTATTTGAAGAGTTCAGTCAGGTTTCAGAGCTCATCACACGCACAGAAACAGCTTTAGTGAAGGTTACAACTGATCTTCTATGGCCTCTGACAGTGGACTCATCTCTGTGCTTGTCCTGCTAGACCTCAGTGCAGCGTTCGATCACTGTGAACCATAATACTCCTAGTAGAGCGATTAGAACAGCTATAGGTATTACAGGTACTGCGCTTGCAGTGGTTTGTATCAATCATCTAATACACTCCCAATTTGTGCATGTAAATGGAGACTCCTCTTCACACAGTAAGGTTAATTATGGAGTTCACCAGAGGGTTACAGTGTTAGGAACCATCGTGTTTCACAATAACATGCTTCCCTTAGGCAGCTCCATTAGAAGACATAGCATACATTTTCACTGCTATGCAGATGACACCCAGCTCTATCTGTCCATGAAGCCAGATAGACAACACCAATTAGTTAAACGGCAGGAACGTCTAAAGACATAACAGACCTGGATGGCCGCTAACGTGTCAATTAAACAATGACATTGACAACAACAGGTAAGGAAATTCAAAGAAAATTAGGATAAAAGAATTGGTAACTCTCAAACAGTTTCGAAAGCCGGAGTAAAAAATATGTTTTAAGATGCGATTTAAAAAGAGTAACAGTTGGGGCATTTCTAATGTGGAGAGGAAGATCATTCCACATGTTCGGGCCATGCACAACCGCAAATGCCCGATTTCCTCTATGAACCATCCTAGACTTATGTGAGGTAAGGAGCAGGTGATCGCTTGATCGAAGGGCTCTAGAGGGCGTATTATGCTGCAATAGGTCAGAGAAATAGTCCGGTGCCTGGCCATTTAGCACTTTATAAGTCAAAAGTAAGATTATGAATTTAATTCTAAAACGCACTGGAAGCCAATGAAGAGAAGCAAGCGCCAGAGTAATATGTTGGTGTTTCTTCACACGAGTCAAAAGGCGAGCTGCAGCACTCTGTACAAGTTGGAAACAGAAGTCTTCAGTACACATGTAAACATTTCGAACAGGTTATTGTTTAACATCGAAAAGTGAGCCGAACCTTTTCTGCTCAGCATCAAAATTACATAAAATTAAAACTTTTTTTCTTTTTTTCCACCTAGATTGTTTTTTTTCTGTCTGCTCTCCCAAAGCACTAGTTGTCACACTGCAACTCTTTATTAGACTGGGGAGGCTGACTGTACACTGTCCACCTAAACAGAAGCAAGCTCTAATTTTTATTTCTTCACTTGTAATTCACACGCTGAACAAATATAATTGTTTCTTCAACCTTTGACTGGGTTGACATGACAGTCATGTGGTTGCCCGGGGAGCAGTGTGTAGGGATGGTACCTTGCTCAGGGGTACCTCAGGGTAAATTATGATCGTGGTCTTTTTTCTGGTGATTTTAACATTCACATATGTTGTGAGGCGGACCTTTTAAGGTAGATGCACATAATCAGCATCAGGTGTGTTGTTCAGGGTAGGAAGGCAAACAGTTTGTGACCGCTGCACCGTTATGGTAAAGTTGTGTTAGAATGAAGACTAAAAGGACAAGATAAGTAAACTGTGGAGTTATTGGACTGTTTTTTTGAATTGCATGCATACCTGTGACATCCTGCCAACCCCCCATTAATGGACACCTCAGTGGCTTCAAGCTTAGCCTCTACACCACAGGTGTCGAACTCCAGGCCTCGTGGGCCGGTGTCCTGCAGGCTTTAGATGTGTCCTTGATCCAACACAACTGAATATAAATGGCTAAATGACCTCCTCAACGTGCCTTGCAGTTCTCCAGAAGTCTGGTAATGAACTAATCATTTGATTCAGGTGTGTTGACCCAGGATGTTATCCAAAACCTGCAGGACACCGGCTCTCGAGGCCTGGAGTTTGACATCTTTGCTCTACACAGTGATTAACCCTTTAAGAGCTACCATAGAACCAAGTCCGCCAGAGCTTATATTATATTTTTACATGCTGTGGAGCCATTTTTGGGAGCATTTCAAGTTGCTATACATCAATACAACCATTATAGCCCAAATTTTAATAATATGCATGCATTAAGTGCATACTACTTACATAAATTACAAAGTGCAATAAACTACAAAAATATTTAAAATCGTTTTTGTTTTTTTTAACATATATTTCTAGTTAGAGAAATTTAAGAGGCTTATCCCTCAAAACTGTAAATACAAAAAAGTTGCACAAAATAGTTTCCCACCACAGGAAACTTATTTTGAGTGTCTTCATAGTTTTATTTTTGAAACACACCAATTATCATATACTGCAGGGAAAACGAAAATAAATATTATAATGCAAATTTGCAAAATAACAGCATATGCATCAAAATAAACTATTTCCAGCAGTGCAATATGAGTCCTAAGCATCCCAGAAAACGACACAAGTCAAACATAACTTTTATAAACACAAGTATAGCCTCATGAGGCCACGATGGTAAAAAACTACATTTCCGCAAAATGACGACACTTCCGGTTTCGGCCAGGTCATGGCGGACATGTGACCGTTCACGCTGATGGACGTAGGAAGTGTTACGAACAGCTGATCGGATCGGCAAAGCGTGTTTCTGGAATATTGTGTTTTTGTTGCTGCAAGCGCCTTTTTATGCGGTTTTTGCAAAGCTATATGTGGAAGGAAACTGTGACCGAGGACAAGCTGATGGCATAAGATGTAAGTACAACTCCTCCAGTGGTGCAACCTGTTATCAAGAAAAGCAGCCTTGATCATAATGTTCTCACAAATTACAAGCCAATTTCTAAACTACCTTTTATGTCAAAAATTTTAGAGAAAGCAGTGCTTCAACAACTACAGACCCATTTCGAGATAAACGGTATCAGTGATAAATTCCAGTCCAGATTTAAACTGCATCAATGTACTGAAACTACCCTACTAAGAGTTTTCAATGACCTTCTTCTAATCGCTGACTCTGGGCGCTCTGCGGTCTTAGATCTGTCTTCAGCCTTTGATATGGTTGACCATAAGATTCTTTTGGCAAGGTTAGAACATGTAGTTGGCCTTAGAGGAAATGTTCTTTCATGGTTTAAATCATATTTTTCTGAGAGGTCATTCTCTGTCACGATGGGAAAATATTCCTCTTGTTTTTCCCCTTTTGGCTGTGGTGTGCCTCAAGGCTCGGTGCTGGGTCCTGTGTTGTTCTCCCTGTACATGTTGCCCTTGGGCTCCATTTTTGAAAAACACAATGTCTCATTTCATTGTGATGCTAATGATATTCAAATCTATCTCCACTTGTCCGGGGATGTTTCATCTTCACCACATCCTCTGTTTTATTGTTTGAGAGATTTCAAAGACTGGCTATCATGTAAGTCTCTTACTCTGAATGAAAAGAAGATGGAAATTATTGTTGTTGATATAAATATGCCTCTGGGACAACTAACTGGTACACTTGGGCCTGTTGCTATTCACCTCACTGATGCTGTTAGGAATCTTGGAGTTTTTATGGACAGTTCCTTCAAACTGGATAAACAGGTGTCTACTGTGGTAAAAACTAGCTTTCATCAACCACGCCAAATTTCTAAGGCTAAACCTAGATTATTACTAGATTATTGTAACTCTTTACTGGGCCTCCAATCTTCCCTCCTTCAGTGATTGCAGTTGGACCAAAATGCCGCAGCACATTGTTGAGATTTAAATATATATTCTTAGTGCTTATTTTCTGATTTTATTGTTTTATGTACTTTAATAATGAAGCTTGTAAAGCAAGTCTACTTTTGACTCACAAACTAAGTGCTCAGCCAGACTGAAAAACAGCAAGTTAGTGTAGAGCTGTAGAAGCATATTAATAAATACAGGAAGCCAGACAAAAGGAGGAACTTGTTCCATATAAGGGTTTGTTTGTATCGAAACTATGGGTGACGTGCTGCAAAATATATAGCGAGACAGGCTCCTAATGCACCTGACCTGAGCTGGCATTTCTGTGTGTGCTCAGTCTCCATTTTTTGGAAAATGTAAAATTAAAGATAATTTTTTGAGTTAGACCACTTTGTCTTTCTTTGCCGTAAAGAATACAAAGAACTGGATTTAATAACGTTGCTGAACTGGCACTAGCAGGTATGATTTCATCACCCATGTTCTAGCCAACTTACACTGGCTTCCTATCAAATGTCGAATCGATTTTATCTTATTTTTTACTTATAAAATCCTAAATAATATGGCAACTGATTACTTAGCGGATCTCCTTTGTCTGTATATCCCTAAGAGAGCACTAAGATTGTACGGTTACGTTGTAACCTTGGTTCTCTTAGTGAGAGACTATCTCTCCACACCGTTATATATTCCATATGTACGGGGTACGACACCCTTGGTCGTGGCGTGTGGATATTTCTTTAAGACACTCTGGCCCGCCCAGCTATGCCCCACAGCTACATATAAAACAGCTGTGCAGATGTGACACAGGTGATCGTTTGATCGAAACGCGTCTCCGTGTGGCCTCACGGTCGAGAGAGTCTCGATATGCTAGAGAACGTACGGTTACATTGTAACCTTGGTTCTCTTAGTGAGAGACTATCTCTCCACACCGTTACATATTCCATATGTACGGGGTAACTCTGTAAGACACCCCGCGACATTCAAGCGGTAGAACCGCGTGAAGGTGGAGGCCGAGGAGCACGTCGCTGCCTCACAGACAGTGGAGAGGGAGGCGCCTCTCCACAAAGCCCAGGAAGTGGCCACACTACGCGTAGAGTGGGCCCGGACGCCCAAGGTGAGAGGGACACCGGCCGAGGCATAAGCCTGGCAGATGGCCTCCACGACCCAGTGGGACAACCGGGGCTTGGATAGGGGCCTGCAAAGCAACCCAGGATGGAACGAGACGAACAGTTGGTCCGTGGAACGAAACGGCCGAGTACGAGCAATGTACGGCGCCAGTACACGAATGGGGCACAGGGCCTGGAGACGCTGCGCCGCCTCCTGATCCAGACCGTCAGTGGGGGCTGACCGCAGCTCAACCGACTGGGAGAGGTGAAAATCGGAGAGGGACTTAGGCAGGAAGGCAGGGTTAGGCCGAAGGACCACCCCTTGACCGTCCGGTAGCCATCTGCAACAGTCACGATGGACCGACAGGGCCTGCAGCTCGCTGATTCGTCTAGGAGATGTAATAGCGAGGAGAAAAGCGGTCTTGAGCGACAGCCACTTCAACCCAGCTTCATGCAGAGGTTCGAAGGCAGGGTGCACAAGGGCACCAAGGACCAGGTCCATATCCCGGGGGGGACCGCGGACCCGGGCGCACGAGCTGTGAGGCGACGGGTGCCTCTCAGGAATAGGGAAATCAAGACGGCATCGGCGTCACTAATGGCTGAGTGACCGAGGCGAACAGCCTTAATGGCAGCCACCAGGCCACGCAATGTGGCGGCGGCCCTGCCAGCCTCCAGCTGGGACTGCAGGAAGCTCAGGATGACGTCCACCGTCGCGCCATGGGGGTCCTGCCCGTGGGCCGCGCACCAGGCGGCGTACAATCCCCAGCGGTAGCCGCGGAAACCTGGGGTGGGCCCACAACCACAGTCTGGTGGCCATGTTGCAGAGGGGAGGAGAGCCCAACCCGCCATGGCGGTTGATATAGGCAGCCGCCACGGTGCTGTCTGTCCGGACAATAATGTGAAACCCCCACAGCCGAGGCGAAAAAAGCTGAAGTGCCAGGAAAGCAGCTCGCAACTCCAGGACATTGATGTGTCGGGACAACCATGGGCCCAACCAGCACCCGCTGACCCCGCAACCTTCGTGGACCACCCCCCAGCCGACTGGGGAGGCGTCTGAGAAAACCACCAGCCGGCGAGTCACAGGCCCCATCGCCTGACCCCGTTGGAGATTGACAGGGTCCCTCCACCACCGCGGGGCCCGGGCCAGGCCCCGGGAAACCAGCACGGTGGATGGCAGAGGCCGAGAGACAGCAGGCAACGCTGAACCGGTCTCATGTGCAGGAGAGCCAATGGGACCATCTGCACTGTAGCAGCCATCAGGCCCATGAGGCGGAGACACAGTCCCCAGCGCACCCGAGAGTGGAGGCTGAAGGAGGCCAGGCACGCACTGAGGACGCTCTGGCGATCTGCTGTCAGGGTTACCAAGGCCTTGACAGAGTCGAGGGACATGCCCAGAAAGGTGGTGGTTTGGGTCGGCTCCAACCTGGACTTCTTGAGATTCAGGCGTAGTCCCAGAGCCTGAATATGCGAGACCAACAGGGCAACATGGCTGCGACACTGTTCGTCCGAGGAAGCGCAGATAAGCCAGTCGTCCAAATAATTGAGAACCCTGATGCCCCGCAGCCTCATAGGAGCAAGGGCAGCATCCATGCACCTGGTAAAGGTACGGGGCGCCAGGGAAATGCCAAAGGGGAGGACGCGGAACTCGAAGATCCGCCCCTCGAACCCAAACCTGAGGAACCGCCAGTGATCCTGCCAGATAGGGATATGGAAGTAGGCGTCCTTCAGGTCGATGGTGGCCAGTCCCCCGCAGCGATGGCCTGACGCACCCTGGGGACTGTGGGCATCTTGCACTTCAGGGGCCGGAGATAGCGAATGAGGCCCCTGAGGTCCAGAATGGCACAGAGACCCCCATCCCGCTTTGGGACCAAAAAGTAACGGGAGAAGAACCCCACCCAGTGGTCCCTGGCGTCCACCTCCCGTATGGCGCCCTTCGATAGAAGGGACCCCAGTTCCTCCCGCAGCACCCAGCCCTGACCTGGGTTGGCCACGGAGGTGAAGGTTGGAGTGGAAGTCAGGGGAGGTCTGCGGCAAAACTGAAGGCGATAACCCTGGGTCATGGTAGATACCACCCAAGTGTCCGCCCCCAGGGCCGACCAGGCAACCCTGCGCTGTTCTGTAGCCAGGGAGGCGGGCAGGGCGGCCTGGCCCATGGAAACGTCAGGAATGGTAAAAAATGGTAAATGTCCTGTATTTATATAGCGCTTTTACTAGTCCCTAAGGACCCCAAAGCGCTTTACATATCCAGTCATCCACCCATTCACACACACATTCACACACTGGTGATGGCAAGCTACATTGTAGCCACAGCCACCCTGGAGCGCACTGACAGAGGCGAGGCTGCCGGACACTGGCGCCACCGGGCCCTCTGACCACCACCAGTAGGCAACGGGTGAAGTGTCTTGCCCAAGGACACAACGACCGAGACTGTCCAAGCCGGGGCTCGAACCGGCAACCTCCGGCAATTACAAGGCGAACTCCCAACTCTTGAGCCACGATCGCGAGGGGGGCTGGAGAACGACTGGCCCTTGGCACCCTGGCCCCCTCTCCGAGCCTGAGCGCGGTTGCCACGCCTACGAAAGGCCTCCAGCTGGGTACGGAGATCTTCAGGACCCCAAGTAGGAGCAGCAGGGCCAGGCGGAGGCACAGAAGCACGAGCCCGCCCTACCCTGACCGGACGCTTGCGGAAGCCCCGCGACATCTCCTGCGTAGCACGGCGAGTCTCCGTAGCCTGCTAGAGGAGCAGAGCCGCACCGGGGCCAAACATGGCCGCAGGGTCGACCGGGAGCCTCATGAGGTAATCCTGGTCATCCGAACGGAGCCGGGACTGAGACAGCCAGAGATGGCGACGCGCCACCCAAAAAGCAGCCAAGGAAGAGCCCGTGGCAATAGCCTGATGTTTCTTGAGCGAGGCTAGGAGAGAGGACGTGGACAGCAACTCACCGACGCCCTCCAGATCACCCGAGGTAGCCTGCAATCGACGGGCCAAATGCCGCAGATGAAGCGACAATATGGCCGACGAATTAGACAGGCAGGCTTGGGTCGCCATAGACCTATGCTGCTGAGCCAAGAGGCTGTCCATGGTTTTCACATCCCTATTAGGGCACGCAGCCCGCCCTAGGAGGGAGCCCGAAGGGGCAACCAGGGGGGCCAGGGACGGATCAACCGGGGGAAGGTGCTCACAGGCAATGCGCTCCTGGCCATGCATGGCCGAAAAGCACTTACAGGCAGGGGACCAACGGTGCAGGGACGCGGGGGCCTCAAACTGTGCGCAAACCAGGTCCTGAAAATCAGGCAGCAGCGGCACCTGAGATAAGGAGCGCTGAGGCCGTGAAGCGTCATCAAACCGAGAAGGCGCCAAGACCGGCACCTCAGGGAGGGACAGCTCAAGTGCCTGGCATGCACTTTCCAAAAGCTGAAAGGAACTCAACTGGCCAGACTGTGCCAGGGGAACCAGCAGGGGGCACCTCGGGAGACAGGCGGGAGGCATTGGAGGAGAGGACGGAGGCCTCGTCAACGTCCGCCTCCCCATAGTCCACATTCAACGGCACAGGCTCAGTGGCGGGGCCACAGGAGGGAAAGGCATGGGAGGGGCCTGGCAGGTCGACAAACGAAGAAGGGGACCCGGCCCATGGACCTGCTGGACCAGATTCTATGTCAGCAGCAGCTATCTTCCGCACCTGCGCCTGAGAGGCCTGAGATGAGGGAGGTGCAGGCCGCTTGACAGAAAAAAACCTAGCACGAGCTTCCTTAGTCCGTTCGGGCAGAATAAAACAATTCATGCACGAGGCAGAGGCTTCCCTAGCCAGCATAGCATGCTCAGGACCCAGACACAGCACACAGTGCTCGTGCCCATCCTCCAAAGACATAGGAATGCCACACTCAAGGCAAGTCGGGGAGACGTGGCCCGCCACACAGCGTGGCTAGCAAGGGGCGGTGCCATACACCAACGGGGAAGTGCGAGCAGTTAGCCGCCCTAGCCTGAAACCCAAACCCACTGTTTATTCCCGCAGGGCAGGTAAGCGATCTTCCTTACACACCTCACTGTGAGGGAAGAGTGGGACACAGCCTCTGCTGATGGCGTTTATGCACACAGCCGCAGCACAGCCGAGCGAGCAGGCGATGGCGTAACAGCAATGCCGAGCCACGTGATCCCTGTGTAGTGCGCTACAGCAGCTAGCCGATAGCAACACTGAAGCTGTTTACTTCGTGTGACCGTTTACCCCTATGTGTTATGCCGTCACAGTAGCCCAGCCGACAGCGCACGCCAGCACGCCGAAGCGGCTTTCCCCCCCGCGGTATGCCCCACAGCAGCCTAGCCGACAGCACACGCTAGCGATTCTAAGCCGTATCCCCACCGGGATTAAGCAACACAGCAGCCCAGCTGACAGTAGTCACACAGCAAGCCGCCGTCGCGAGCCGCCACGTAGCCCACAGGCTAAGCTACCCGGTGCCCGGGCGACAGCACCCGCTCCGAGCGCCGAGCCTCCGCGCAAGAGAGGCCAAGGAGAGCGGGCCACAGCTAGTCAACAGCCGGACCAACAGGCCGGGGACACCAGGGGACCGGAGACACCAAGGGAATACCGGGGCTACCAGTGGAATACCGGGGCTGCCAGGGGACCTAGAAGGGAGAAATACATTGCCCACGGAGGATGCCGAAGCACGCTCCAAGAGACGCACACACACAGTACTCTCAAGGTAAGCACTCTTTCGCACACACACACAACAAGTGGAGATCAACGATCACCGGTGTCATGTCTGCACAGCTGTTTTATACGTAGCTGTGGGGCGTAGCCAGGTGGGCCGGAGTGTCGTAAAGAAATATCCACACGCCACGAACAAGGGGGTCGTACCCCGTACATATGGAATATGTAACTGTGTGGAGAGATAGTCTCGATATGCTAGAGAACATCAGGTCAGCTGCTCTTAGTGCAACCTGGGTCTCGGCTGAAGACCAGAGGAGATGTGCCTTTGCCATTACCGCACCCAAATTATATAATAATCTCCCTCTTGACATTCGCACATCAGATTCTATTCAATCTTTTTAAATCTCGTCTAAATACGTACTTGTTTAACCTGGCATTCAAAGCTAATTAGTGTGATTTTCATCTGGCTCGGCATTTATATTATGTAATTATTTTATATCTGTAATTTATATTTTCTATTGTGATTTTATCTGCATCATGGTTTTACTG
Organism: Simochromis diagramma; assembly: GCF_900408965.1. Taxonomy (NCBI): domain Eukaryota; kingdom Metazoa; phylum Chordata; class Actinopteri; order Cichliformes; family Cichlidae; genus Simochromis; species Simochromis diagramma. Next base: position 106,094 of record NW_024387094.1, on the reverse strand, counting down.
GAAAGCACTTTGGTGTACTTTGGTCTTTAAATGTGCTATACAAATAAATGTGATATGATGAGAACTGAACGTCTTCAAGCAACTTAAAGAAGTCCTGACGCTTTTCTTTCCAAGCTTCTTAGACTACGTTGACCTGGACGACTGAGAACCTTCACAGATGTAGCTCATTAGTCTTGTGTCACGCTGACAGAAGAAACTGTTTGAATGCAGAGAGTGATATAAACCCAGGACAAACTTTCACTAATGTGTTTGAAAAAGGATTAAACATTGATAATAATCTGTACACTTTCTCTAAAAATTATCATAAACCTTTAAAATGAAAATACCAATTATTTATAATTACTGTAATTAAAATGTAAATTAATTATATATTTTAATAATAATTATAAACTACAGTCACTATTCTGTAAGTGCTCTCAGGTTCACATACTTGTGCTGCTTTGACTCCTTCGTCCACTCACCTTTTCAACTTCTCCAGTTTCTTGACCTTCTTTCTGTCTTCTTTCTGCTTCATCTTCTCAATCAGGAAGTCCAAGTGGACAGTAGTGGATGCTGAATCAGCTTTCAGAGCGATCTGCTCCAGTCTGACAACATGTTGGTAGGACTCGTCCAGGAACTGGGACTTCTCTGCTGTCAGTTGGATAATTTCCTTTTCAAGAGTTTCTAACAGGTTACACTTCTTCTCACTTTCTTTTTGATTGTCTTCATTTTTCTGCTGCATTTCTTCTTTGTTTAGAGATGAATCAGCTGCTGTTAGGTCATTCACTTCCTTTGTAAGAGTTTGTAATCGACTCCTCCCCAGCGCACATTCTAGCTCATTCTTCTCATACGTCTTTTTCATTTCTTCAGTCGTCTTCATTACCCTCCTTGTCTTGGTCACATATCTCCACTTTTCTTTCACATGATCTGATGCAGGACACTTGTTGGTACAAACAGTGCAGCGGCCTCCTTTCATGACTTTACAGTGTGCAGGTTTCCAGGCCATTGTGCATCCAGGATAGTGACAGTTCTCCTCACAGACTGTACAGCAGACAGCTCCTCTGTAAAAAAACAACAATCTCTGCCCACCATCAATAGGTTGTTTATCTTTATAGGGCTCATCAACTTCTACAGTGAATTTCTTAATTTTCTTCATCTCTACTTCATGTTTATTTATAATTTCTTGGATCTTCAGAGCTTCTTGAATCTGTCTGATTTCTGTCTGTTTCAGGTCAATAAACTCTATCCTCTCTTTCAGGTTTTGGATGGAGGCTTTCAGTCTTATCCGTTCATTTAACACTTCAACTGTTGTCATCAGTTTTTGAGGACTAGATTTTTCTAAGAAGTCTGTGAACTGATCCATGTTTTTCTGTGTGAGTTCCCATGTATTTTTTGAAATTGTGTTCTCCTCCATTCGCTCTTCATGCTGGCAGTTATCAAACAGGAAGTAAACTGGCTGATTCTTCCCTTTTTTGGCACATTTAATATTTCCAACTTCAAGAGCTTGAAGAGGGTTTTCAGGTCTGCTTCCATTTGAGTGTGTGATCAGAGCTACAATGTTTTTTTCCATGTTTTTTCCAAACAGAGACATCACTGAATCAAAGACGTACTTCAGTCGGTCACCCAGTCGATTTTCACTCGCCTTCATCACCAGACCCACTGCATGAACTTCATGGACTCCATCATCTGATCCAAACAAGTCCAACAATCTGTGACTGATGATGTCATCATGTTCGATCCCTCTGGTGTCTCTATAACCAGGAGTATCGATGATGGTCAAAGAATAGGGCAGAGTTTCACCTTCAAAACCAAAGAGCTCATACACCATCACATCTGATGTCTGACTTTCTGTCTGTCCTTCTGATTGACTTTCTGTCTGTCCTTCTGATTGACTTTCTGTCTGTCCTTCTGATTGACTCTTCTTCTCCTCCTCTACCATCGTAAACCAGACTCTATCCTCCCACTTCACTCCCATGGTGTAGTTGACCAGAGCGTTGATCAGTGTGGATTTTCCTGCTCCTGTTTCTCCCACCAGTAAGATGGTTCTGTTTGTCTTGTTTGGATTTCTTTCTCCAACAGTCATTCTTGTCAGAGATCCGAACTTCTGTTTCTGTGGTCTCAGCTGACAGACAGCAGGAGGTCCTGAACTGATGAGAAAACTATTTGAGATGATGTCTTCATGTGATGTCTTCATGGGTTCACTAATCCTAAAAAGCAGAAATTCTTCAGTACACATGTAAACATTATGAACATGGTCAATGTGAGGGACTGCAGAGCTGTTACTCCTCCATATCAAAAGAAACAAGGTGACGTGTTTGGAACATCACCCTGGAGAAGACCCAGGACATGCTGTCTCTGGGCCGGCTTGGATAGATTAGAGGAGGAGACTGGGGAGAGCGAGGTCTGTGCACCTCTACTGTCCTCGATGACACAGACACAGATAAATGTCAGAAAATGGACGAATGGAAGGACTAAATTATTGATTTTATTGTAATTCTCCTTCCTTTCGACCTGATGTTAATTTGTCTTTATTGGTCTTTTTTTCCATGTTCACACAAAACACATAAAGAAACTGGAATCAATCTGAGAAAAAATAGATTTCTATAGCTAGCCTTCAAATCCAGCCATGAAAATCAGCTTTCTGTCAACCTCTTCAACAATTACAGAAATGTATTTCATTAGCTATCTGAACGCTACTCCAACAGAGGTCGATTATCTTGTTAATAATTTCACCTCCTCACTACGTACGACTCTGGATACTGTAGCTCCTGTGAAAACTAAGGTCTCTAATCAGAAGTACCTGACTCCGTGGTATAATTCTCAAACACGTACCCTAAAGCAGATGACTCGTAATCTGGAGAGGAAATGGCATGTCACAAATCTAGAGGATCATCATTTAGCCTGGAGAAATAGTTTGCTGCTTTATAAGAAAGCCCTCCGCAAAGCCAGAACATCTTACTATTCATCACTGATTGAAGAAAATAAGAACAACCCCAGGTTTCTCTTCAGCTCTGTAGCCAGGCTGACAAAAAGTCAGAGCTCTTTTGAGCCAACCATCCCTTTAACGTTAACTAGTAATGACTTCATGAACTTCATCACAAATAAAATTTTTATCATTAGAGAAAAAATTACCAGTAATTATCCCACAGATGTAATATTATCTACAGCTACTCTTAGTACCATTGATGTTAAGTTAGACTCTTTTTCTCCAATTGATCTTTCTGAGTTAACTTCAATAATTGCTTCCTCCAAACCATCAACGTGTCTTTTAGACCCCATTCCTACAAAACTGCTCAAAGAAGTCCTGCCATTAATTAATTCTTCGATCTTAAATATGATCAACCTATCTCTAATGATCGGCTATGTACCACAGGCCTTCAAGCTGGCTGTAGTTAAACCTTTACTCAAAAAGCATTTCTAGACCCAGCAGTCTTAGCTAATTGTAGGCCAATCTCCAACCTTCCTTTCATATCAAAAATCCTTGAAAGAGTAGTTGTCAAACAGCTAACAGATCATCTGCAGAGGAATGGTTTATTTGAAGAGTTTCAGTCAGGTTTCAGAGCTCATCACAGCACAGAAACAGCTTTAGTGAAGGTTACAAATGATCTTCTTATGGCCTCTGACAGTGGACTCATCTCTGTGCTTGTCCTGCTAGACCTCAGTGCAGCGTTCGATACTGTTGACCATAATATCCTATTAGAGCGATTAGAACATGCTATAGGTATTACAGGTACTGTGCTGCAGTGGTTTGTATCATATCTATCTAATAGACTCCAATTTGTGCATGTAAATGGAGAGTCCTCTTCACACAGTAAGGTTAATTATGGAGTTCACCAGGGTTCAGTGCTAGGACCAATTCTGTTTACATTATACATGCTTCCCTTAGGCAGCATCATTAGAAGACATAGCATACATTTTCACTGCTATGCAGATGACACCCAGCTCTATCTGTCCATGAAGCCAGATGACACACACCAATTAGTTAAACTGCAGGAACGTCTTAAAGACATAAAGACCTGGATGGCTGCTAACTTTCTGCTTCTTAATTCAGATAAAACTGAGGTTATTGTACTCGGCCCTGAAAATCTTAGAAATATGGTATCTAAGCAGATTCTTACTCTGGATGGCATTACCTTGGCCTCCAGTAACGCTGTGAGGAACCTTGGAGTCATGTTTGACCAGGACATGTCCTTCAACGCACATATTAAACAAATATGTAAGACTGCTTTCTTCCATTTGTGCAACATCTCTAAAGTTAGTAATATCCTGTCTCAGAGTGACGCTGAAAAACTAGTTCATGCATTTATTACTTCTAGGCTGGACGACTGTAATTCATTATTATCAGGAAGTCCAAAAAACTCACTGAAAAGCCTTCAGCTAATCCAAAATGCTGCAGCAAGAGTCCTGACAGGGACTAGAAAGAGAGAGCAGATTTCTCCTGTTTTGGCTTCCCTTCATTGGCTTCCTGTTAAATCCAGAATTGAATTCAAAATCCTGCTCCTCACATACAAGGTCTTTGTGGTGGGGCGTGGTCTGCGGTGCCGTGCAGGGAGGGCGGACGCACCTGCACGGCATCCTTAATCACGCCCGCCTAGTTAAAAACACGGGGACTAAGGGGTTTGGGGATTGTTGTGGTGAGATGTAAATAAAGATGGCTCGGAATGTTGCTCCGTGGTCCCGCCGTGCCTTATTCTCACCACATTGGTGCCGAAACCCAGGAGGCAGCATGGTGGGTCCTTATCGGAGTCAGGGAATGCAGGAGCTGGCCCAGAGGGTGGCCAAAATGGCGGCCGCCCAGCGGGAGCAGGCAGCAGAGGTGCGTCGCCAGCAGGAAGAGCTGCAGGACCAGTCCGAGCGCCACCTGGAAAGGATTGGGGAGCTGGCGGCGCTGCTCTGGGCCTGGGCGCCACCCCCACAGGTGTGTCCCAAGGACAGTGAAGCGGTGGAGGAGCCGCGTGAGGCACCTCAGCAGCCGGAGGTGGCAGACGAGGCGTGCGGGGATATGCGCCTGCCGGAGGAGGGGGAACAGCCGGGTGAAGGGCTGCTCCTGCCGGGAGTGGTGGATGAGCCGCTCCAACCGGAGGCGGAAGACGAGGCGCGCGAGGGTATGTGCCGGCTGGAGGAAGAGGAGCCGCGGGAGGGGCTGCTTGAGCCGGAAGCAGCAGCAGGAGCAGCAGCGGCGGAGGAGGAGCTGTGTGAGGGGCTGCGCGAGCCGGGAGTGGCGGCGGAGGGGGTAGTGACGGAGGAGTCGCGCAATGGGCTGCTCCAGCGGGGAGCGACAGCGGTGATGAATGGGCCGCGCAAGGAGCTGGAGGTCCCCGTGCCAGGGGAGCCTGCTCGAGTGGAACTGGCGAGCGAGGCGTGCGCCACGCTTGAGATCGCTGTGCTCACCAGACCGACCTCATCACCACCAGAGGCCAGTACACACCACACCTCTGCCCAGTCACCTGTGAGCCGGGGCTCACGACTGTGCCGGCCGCGCCGGGTGCACCTGCCACGTGTCCGACTTCCGTACCAGCTTGGCCTGCGCCGCTGGATTCGTGGGCGGCCACCTGAACTCGCACCTCCCCGTCGCTTGGCCGGGGCGCCGGCTGTCTGGGCTGATTCCCTTTCCCACTGGCGGTGGGGGAGTAGGTTCGGCCGGATGGTTCCCCGGCCTCAATCGGGCGATGGGGGTATGTGGTGGGGCGTGGTCTGCGGTGCCGTGCAGGGAGGGCGGACGCACCTGCACGGCATCCTTAATCACGCCCGCCTAGTTAAAAACACGGGGACTAAGGGGTTTGGGGATTGTTGTGGTGAGATGTAAATAAAGATGGCTCGCAATGTTGCTCCGTGGTCCCGCCGTGCCTTATTCTCGCCACAGTCTTAAATAATCAGGCTCCATCTTATCTTAATGACCTTGTAGTACCATATCACCCTATTAGAGCACTTCGCTCTCGCTCTGCAGGCCTACTTGTTGTTCCTAGAGTATTTAAAAGTGGAATGGGAGGCAGAGCCTTCAGTTTTCAGGCCCCTCTTCTGTGGAACCAGCTTCCAGTTTGGATTCAGGAGACAGACACTATCTCTACTTTCAAGATTAGGCTTCAAACTTTCCTTTTTGCTAAAGCATATAGTTAGGGCTGGACCAGGTGACCCTGAATCCTCCCTTAGTTATGCTGCAATAGACGTAGGCTGCCGGGGGATTCCCATGATGCATTGAGTTTTTCCTTTCCAGTCACCTTTCTCACTCACTATGTATTAACAGACCTCTCTGCATTGAATCATATCTGTTATTAACCTCTGTCTCTCTTCCACAGCATGTCTTTATCCTGTCTTCCTTCTCTCACCCCAACAGGTCGCAGCAGATGGCCCCGCCCCTCCCTGAGCCTGGTTCTGCTGGAGGTTTCTTCCTGTTAAAAGGGAGTTTTTCCTTCCCACTGTCGCCAAAGTTCTTGCTCATAGGGGGTCATATGATTGTTGTGTTTTTCTCTGTATCTATGAAGCGCCTTGAGGCGACTTATGTTGTGATTTGGCGCTATATAAATAAAATTGAATTGAATTGAATTGAATTGAATAGTGTCACGCTAAGAGAAACACTGATGTGTTTGAAAAAGGATTCAACATTGATAATAATCTGTACCCTTTCTCTCACAATTATCATATACTTTTGAAACAAAAATACCAATTATTTATAATTACTGTAATTAAAATTTAAATGAATTACATATTTTAACAATAATTATAAACTACAGTCATTGTTCTGCAAGTGCTCTCAGTTTGACATACCACAGTGCTTCTTCATCCTCTCTCCTTCTTATCTCCTCCAGTTTCTGGACCTTCTCTGTGTCTCCTTTCTGCTTCATCTTCTCAATCAGGAAGTCCAAGTGGACAACAGTGGATGCTGAATCAGCTTTCAGAGCGATTTCCTCCAGTCTGACAGCATGCTGGTAGGACTCGTCCAGGAACTGGGACTTCTCTGCTGCCAGCAGTTTCATTTCCTTTCCAAGTAAATCAACATCCTTGTCTTCTGCTGGTGGTTCATTTTTCTGACCTCTCCTTATCCTGGTCACATATCTCCTCTTTCCTTTCACATGCACTGATGCAGGACACTTGTTGGTGCATGACGTGCAGAGACCATCTCTAAAGACCTCACAGTGATTTAAGGGCACTGTGCATCCAGGATAGTGACAGTTCTCCTCACAGACTGTACAGCTGACAGCTGCTTTCAAACCCGGCCCACACGTCTCTGCTCTGATAGGTTCTTTATGTTTAAAAACAACACATGGAGTGACCACTTCATTCTTCTGCAGAGCTTCCCGAGTCTGTTTCATCTCTCTCTGTTTCACTTCAGTGAATCTGATTCTTTCTTGCAGGTTTTGGATGCAGGCTGTCAGTCTGATTCTTTCCTTTAACACTTCAGGAGTTGTCTCTGGCTGCACAGGTGTACTTTCTTTCAGGAAGGCTGTGAACTCTCTCACTCCTCTCTCTGATCTTTCAAAATTTAGTTTCAGAAATTCTTCTTCCTCATCTTCAAGCTGGCAGTTATCAAACAGGAAGTAAACTGGCTGATTCTTCCCTTTTTTGGCACATTTAATATTCCAATCTTCAAGAGCTTGAAGAGGGTTTTTAGGCCTGCTTCCATCTGAGTGTGTGATCAGAGCTACAATGTTTTTCTCCAAGTTTTTTCCAAACAGAGACATCACTGAATCAAAGACATACAGCAGTCGGTCACCCAGTCGATTTTCACTCGCCTTCATCACTAGACCCACTGCATGAACTTCATGGACTCCATCATCTGATTGAAACAGGTCCAATAATCTGTGACTGATGATGTCATCATGTTCAGTCCCTCTGGTGTCTCCATATCCAGGAGTATTGATGATGGTCAGAGAGTAGGGCAGAGTTACATCTTCAAAACCAAAGATCTCGTACACGATCACATCTGATGTCTGACTTCTTCTCTCCTCCTCTGCGATCATAAACCAGACTCTATCCTCCCACTTCACTCCCATGGTGTAGTTGAGCAGAGCATTGATCAGTGTGGATTTTCCTGCTCCTGTTTCTCCCACCAGTAAGATGGTTCTGTTTGTCTTGTTTGGATTTTTTTCTCCAACAGTCATTCTTGTTCCAAACTTCTGTTTCTTTGGTCTCAGCTGGTAGACAGCAGGAGGTCCATCAGATCTCTGATCACTCTTGGAGATGATGCTCTCATATTTCCTGCAGAGATATTTTACACAAGTGTTTTGTGTTCTGTCAGAATTTTTCTGCTGAAGGTTCAGACTTTGAAACTTGGCTTCTCAAATATGGAGAATGATTTTTCATCCTTTTCCTCATAACATCAGTTAAAGTCTCAGCTGCTGTTCAGTTTACTTTTCTGCTGTGTTAATGTGTGAACTGTATGTATGAACTCTCACTGTAGTGTACTCTACCAATAAATGAAATCAAGAATTCTCTCACTGTAAATGTTCCACTGATATGAATGCATTATTATTTCTACAGTTAATACACAGTTATCATGTCTGACAGCGTCAGCATTAGAAGCAAGAAAGCAAAAAAAAAAAAGGAAAGAAAACAACCTTTTTTATTCAAAAAAATAAAAAAAATTCCCCAAACATTTATACCTAATAATTGCGTAACACATTCATCTGTGCCCCATTATGTGTAGAGTATAGAGCTCATGATTACTTCACTTGTTTAAATTACTTAGGTTGGTGCTACTCACTGTGTTGCCATGATAATGAGGATTAAACATATGTGATGACACCTGGAAAAAAAATACAAGAGAAAATCAATCTAAGCAAACATCCTAGGAAAAAAAAAATCAATTCAGGTTTATTAATATATCACTAAATCATCTTCTGTGTGTTATACCGTAAAGACCCTACAGTGTTCTGGAGAAAGTCTTGGCAATCAGACAACCCCTATGAATAAGTACTTGGTGACAGTGGGAAGGAAAAACTCCCTTTTTACAGAGAAACCTTCATCAGAATCATGCACAGGGAGGGGCGGGGCCATCTGTCACCACTGTTTAATGTTAGTGGTGGGCAGACTGATCCAAATATTGATTGTACTCGGTATAGGATCGATACTAGCCTGGTGAGTTCTGCTCTTGTTTGCGTTGCTGTGCTTTTGGCAAACATAGTCATTATGTCATTCAGTCATTATGCAAAATGTACTGTTTATAAGATTGGTGAAACCTGCAGTCAGGTGAGACTGAAGAAATCACTTGGATGAGTGACGAAACGTCTCTCCCACAAAACGCTACGTCCAGATGAACAGAATCAACTTTTGGAGACGTATTTCCTCTGTGTTCACATACATAGCAGCCGAGCTGCACAGTGCCCAGACGACAGCGTATGCTTGAACGCTGAAGCCGTGTCCCTGCTGTGTTGGCACACTGTAGCCGAACTACTTGCTAGTGCACAGCTGCACAGCGTGGTCCGACCGGTGCACAAGCCTATTTTGAGGCGATAAACCGGGGAAGGGACACCAACCAAGGGGAAAGCTAAGGGCCAGCTAAGGGGAACCAAGCTAAGGGATAGCAGGGCACACCAGGGGAATACCAGGGCTACCTGGGGAGTGCCGAGGCTAGCAGGGGAAAGGGGTGAGGCACCGCCCACAGACTATGCCGGAACATGCGCCTGACGGACGCACAAACATACAGCACTCTCAACGCAAAGCACTCACACACACACACAACACAAGTGGAGATCAAACGATCACCGGTGTCACGTCTGCACAGCTGTTTGATACATGCGCTGTGGGATGTAACCGGGGGGTGCTGGAGTGTCTTAAAGAATATCCACATGCCACGATCAAAATGTAAACTAAAAGACGCTGAGCATAATAACAAAGAGACAGATTTCATAGCTGCTCTGTTCCCAACTTCTACTGTGTGACTGACAGGCTGGAGTTTGAAATCCTCTTCGTAACCACATCTCTTAACAGGTCCCATTTATGGTCCTTACACACAGTAAGGTAATATTACATTGAAGCACAGTACGTATCACTCCGCGAGGCTCAGCCGTAATGCTCCGACAATCCATCAAGCGGTGCAGCTCCGTAGCTTAGCAAAGTCGTACTAAAACATTTTTGACAGATTGCTCAGCGCCGTGTTCCACATAAAATCGGTTTGCGGCCATCAAGCACAACCAGAATTCATACAAAAGGCGCGCTGTCAACTTTTGAGAGAATGAAAGGATTTTAAGCCGTGCAGCACCTCTGGGCTGCATGGCGTTAGCGTGGTTAGCTTGTTAGTGTGGTTAGCTAGCTAACACGTTGACGCCATTCAGCCCCACGCACGGGGCGATGCGCAGTAACTCGCTAATGGAGATTTGCCGTGTCCATGTTGTCGCTTCTTGCAGGTGAAGCAATGGGGGAGGAGGGGGAGTTGTGTTCAGTGAAGGAGAGGCGAGGCCGAGTAACGTTGCGTAAAGACGAAAGTGGACGAAAGAGAGGCAAACTTGCGGCTCCACATCTATAATTATAACGTAACATAGACTATATCGATATAAAGGATATTGTCACAGCTTATATCTCGTATAAAAATATATCGATATTTTTTAAAAACTCGATATATCGCCCAGCTCTAGTATGGAGAGATAGTCTCGATATGCACTCAGAAAAATTATGGTTCTTAAATGGTTCTTCAGATGTCTTCATGGTTCTTTAAAGAACCATCATACGTCAAAGAACCTTTTTATTTTGTGGCTGGTTCTTCAGCTATTACAAATGGTTCTTTAAAGAACAAAAAGTTTTTCATCCTTAGCAATCTAAGTTTGATGGTGTAAATGGCATAAATATTTATTCACCATAACGAGGCTGTGAATTATACTGTGTGTTTTCTTTGTGTGCATGTGTGTGCGAAGGGGGAGGGCGGATTACCTGGCAATTACCCTTTAAGAGAACATGGTAGGAAACCTAATATTCAAATAAAAGTTAGAAATATTTGCTTAAAAATTATACTGGTGGCAGGGGTGGGGGTGAAAGCCTAAAGACCTTAACCCCCCCCCCACACACACACACCCCTAACCCTGCAAACTGAATATGGTGAGTTAACAAACAGACCCACGTGGCCTTTTTGACGGCCACGTCTGGCCCATGAACCTGAAACATAAGAACATCTATTGTTCTTATGAATATGGTGAGTTAACAAACAGTAGAGACAATACACACATTCAAATACTGTACTTTAGTTTTAAATTTTAATAAAACATTACTATTTTCTACTCCAAGGCATTACTTTTGAGATTATTATATATTTTTGAAAATATAGCATAATGATAATGCTAGTTATTGTAAACTTTACAAACCACCCAGCAGTATGTAAAGTCAAATTATATAATACAAGTAAATAACAATTACACAACAGAATGTACACTGCTTAGGTAAATGATCTGAGTAGTGTTACGATCCAATGTTGTCAGTGTTTTGTTTTAGGCGTGACTGTTATGTGTTTCCTGTTTTACTTTGAAGTTCTGTCTTATCTCAGTGTGTTCAGTTTACGCTTCCTTGTCTCGTCAGTTCTGATTTGCCCCAGCTGTGTTTCCCTCCTGTTGTCCATTCCCTGATTGCTCCCTCTATGTATTTAAGCCCTGTGTTTCAGTTTGTCATGGGTTGTGATCATTGTAGTGTTGGTATCGTAGTTTTGTAAATAGCTGTAAATAGATTTGTAAAGTAGCAATTGAGTATTTTTCCCACCTTGTATATATTGTTCACTGCAGCAGCCTAGTAGGCGTGAGAAGCCATTTTTAAGTTTTCTCCTGTTTTTCATGCAGCAAGTTGGGTAAGGGAATTGTCTTTTGTTTGGTTTTCAGTAGTGATAGCCAAATGAAGCTTTCCGAAGCACTGAAGCTTGTATTGAAAAACGGTTCATTACTCGAAGCTTTTCAACAGTCCTCTCCGGTGACATCTGGTGGTGAAAATTTTGAAGAGCAGCTTGAATCTGCAAAATAAAACGGACTGCTCAATCATCACTGCTCACTCAAGAGTGGCGTTCTCTCTGATATTGGGCCACCGTTCCATTGCTTTGAACATGTAATTGGTTTTGTTTTCTCGATTGGGGGGCTGAAAAAAATGTAATGCGTATTTGCGTAATACATTTTGATCAATAAACTTTCCCTATTTAAACATGCACTATGGTGTGGCCTTTCTTTGCTCATAACTCCTTGATGTTGGTAAATACAATAAGTGAGCAATATATATAATATACATATGATAACGCACAGCACATTATGGAGTATGCCCCTGCTGTGGAGTCCTGCCTCCATCTACTTGTCATTTAATCACAGCTGGACAGGTTCATACAAAATATTAGATGAGGCCAATTGTCCTATACATATTTTTGACCTAGGGGTGGGATTGATTGTGAACTGGAAAGGGAAAATGCTTAGGAAGCTGAGTACGGCTGCATCGTTACTGATTTGTAGAATCATTTTGATTCGATACAGGATCCGATTCAATTTGATTGGAATCTGGAAAGTTTTGCCTCAGTCAGAAATATTACAATTCTGGTCATGTATCAGTATATATCCATCATTTCGTATCTATTAAAAGAAAGCTGACACATGTGAGACTTAATTAGAGATGTAAACAGAGAGTTATGAAATTTAGCATGGATTGTAATCAGAAAAGCGATAATCAAAACCCACCCCTAATCAAGAACTTGCAAAGTAAAAACATGATCTATGTCAGGTAGACCTTTTGTTATTTACAGTTAAAAAGAGGATTAGTGTTACTGTGCGCTGGCTGAGTCTGTTTCTTTTCTTAGAAATAGTTTCTCCTGCCCTGGAGAAAATCCACTTGCATGGAACAGAAGAGGCTGTGGAGTGCAGGAACCACACTGCAAGCTGGTAGATATGCAGGTATTCCTGGGTCCTGCAGACTATCACCTAAAAACAATAAACAAAATGATTTTCTAAACTGTAGCAATGTAATGTACGTATAGTGTCAAATACATTTTTTAGTCTTCATTAGCTTTAATTCCCATGGAAGCGTTCCTAAAGTCATATGCTGTAATGATATTTCCATTATGAAAACATGATTTTGGACATTTCAGGTGTTTCACTTCGGCAGATAAAATGAATTAAGCAAAATCATCTCAAAATATTCCCACATGCCAGAACGTCCTCTCTTCCTCGCTGGCTCCATATCTGTCAGTGGAATGATCACCTCGTCGCTATCTGTCACCATCAACACACTCCACGAATCCCGTGGATGATTCACTTCCTTATATCCGTTTGAATCAGGTACCGAAGCAGTTACGTGCGTAATGAAGCTTCGGACGTCACTGGTCACGTGACTTTTGCCAAACGAAGCAAGCCTCGACACAGTGCTTCTGAACCAGTGTGTTGTTTTTTTCGACACACGCTCCGGAGCGTCAGCTTCAAGCGGGCCATCACTAGTTTTCAGTTTGGGTAGGAAAGCGTAGGGACCATTAGGGAGTTTTGTTTGTTAGTTTTGGCACTGCTCACTGCTGAAGCAAATAAATGGCTGCTTAGCATTTTAAAACAGATTGTTGTTTGTGTTCTTGCTCGAGTGGAGTGTGAGTGGGCCAATGTTTTGTTGCGTTCAGGGCACGCCTAGACCTAGAACGTAACAGTAGTTGTTCATCACTGAGCAATTTGTTAATATGTGTTTCGAGCCAAATAAATGAGAGAGAGAGAGAGAGTGATGTCAGAACACGTCAACTATAACCTCCCGGGAGCGGACGGAGGGGGTCAGTCGTTGGGATGCGCATGCGCAGACAGAGTGCGCGAGTGGCGGGCCTTGACTTTCGGGGGGAAAAAAAAACTCTTTCTCACGGACGGTGACAGCGAAACGGATAACAGTCTTCAGTACCTGCTGGACTTTGAAGCTGTGGATTCTGGGACTGTTGGAAAAGGTAAAACATTTTCATTGAAACCTTTACTGTTTGGTTTTTGTTACTCGTCATTGTAGCTTGCTGTTAATGTTGTGCTAACAGTAGCGATTAGCTAGATACGTTAGCCGTTGAGGTCAGCGCAATTTAGTATCCAACTGCTTTCCTAACAAAACCACTGTTATAATTAAGTGAAGCTGCTCCCAGCTAATTTGAACCTTTGGCTTCTAAAATATGTGGTTCAATTGCGTGCTGCGTACATAACCTAATGTCAGCTAGACCGGAATTAAAATTTAATATATTGTTAAAGTCACTAAAATGGCGCCTGAAGCCTGTTGTGGCGTGAGCTCTGTGTCTGCTCTAGAAACTCTGAAAGTCTGTAGATCTGAGCCGTACATTAAATACTCACATGAACCTGTACTTTGAATTCTGTAAGAGCTGTATAAAATACAGCTATGCATAAGTGTTTTGAATGAATAATTAGATTAGATAACTCTTTATTGTCTAATCTAATTATATAGAAATGTGACATGAGAAGGTGTGTCTTTGACTGTTCCTGCATAACTTAGTTTCAGACTAGTTGACAAGTTATGCTCCGGTCATTTGATGTTTCCAAGATAGATGTTCTTTTGTACTATAGTTAGGTTTTTTTTGTATATTTTATTTATCCACCATCATACATCATACATACAAGCTAAGAAGAGGTCGTTATACTAACAAGAGGTATCAACGCTGGGCCAAAGTTGAGCACATGGTTAAATTTTGTAATCCAGCCAGGGTGTAAATATCACTCAGCAGCCAGAGCTGAAGCAGGTAGCATCAACACATAAATCTACTCTACCCGGCTTAAATCACAAGAGCACCTCTGACCAAAAAGCTGTAGATTTTTCTTGTTTGCACAAATTAATCCAGATTCACATTAATTGTGTTCACAGCTCCAACAAAATGAGGAAGAGGAGGGGGAGAAACACAATTAGGTTGAGTTACAATTGGATGGAAGTTGAGGACAAGGAGAAGGAAGCTTTGGATGAGGAGGAAGAGAAGCAGCAGGAGCATCTTTAGGGATCCCTATGATGTCATTGAGATTTGTTTCATTAATATGGTCCTCTCACAAAGAAAGATGACTTGTTTTAGTTCACCTACTTCCTGTATTTAATAGTGATGTGCAAAATGTTGTGAAAAACCATGGAGCAGGTACGTATAGTGCATCTGCAGGTAAATGAACATCAAATCTCTAAGACAGACTGAAATCTGTATATTTATCACCCTTATGATAAAACCCATGTCAGCCGTTGGTTTATGGACTTTGTATTTTGAAGCCTCAACATTTGCTTTAATGCTGTTGCTATGTTGGGACCATATTAGGATGAGGGATCAGAATCTGGAGTCATGCACACTATTGTTTCATTTAGTGTGTATCCATAAGATTCGTACAGCAGATCCAAGTTGTGCCTTGAAAACAGGAAAGTCGTCTGCATAGAGGAGAACTGTAATAGCAGGCTTGTACAAAGTGAGGCTTTGTGCACTCGTTTTACTTCTGTCACCCTGTTTTGATGCAGATTTCACTTGAAATCAGGCAAGAACTGGACTTATTTTTTATAATGTGTTCTTGTGAATTGTGTATCGCATATGTTTCATTTGACTTTCTGCAAGACAACAGTCGTCCGCTGGCCAAAAAAGTTTTCTAAATACCTCCACGTGATCTAGCCTGGATTTAGAAAAGAATAGCACAAAAAATCTGCACCTCCTGCTTCAGATGCAATTTGTGTTTCTGTGTTCAGAGGCAGCGGCGAGAGGGGAGACCTCGGCTCATCCAGCTGGAGAGCCTGACCAGGAGGAGTCTAACATTAACTCGGCTCTTCCAGGACACCTTGCAGACTCGGCTGTTGGCATCGGCGAGGGATGACGTGAACGCCAAACTGGAGTCCATCACAGGTCAACTGCAGGTATGCGAGTCAGACCTTCTGAGGAGGGTTTCACTTTTCTCTCTTCTTTATAATTGACTCTTTTCTCTCTCTTTCAGCTCCTTGTCTCAGAGTGGGAGGGGTTTGAAGCACAAAGGGAGGAACTTGTCGTTTGGTTGGCTGATATACATGTCCGCCTGAGTGAGGTTGACCAGCTGACAGGAAACACCAGTGCAAAAACTGAAACAACTGCAGGTGTGGGCTTGTTTTGATATGACATATGTTTGATATGAAACATACGTCAGAGACATTGTCCTAAACTGGACTAACAAAGGACCATGAGTACAACATGAAACTTACATTACATAGCGTAAGGCTGAAGTTCATTGATCATTTTAATCATAAACTTGTTGTTGAAATGTTTTTACTGAACATGCAAACATCTGCTGATGAAAATGTGTTTTATTGGTCTATTATGAAGCTATTTCTAATGGTTTTTTTTTTATCACTTTCTGTTTTCTTAATTAAACAATACATGTATTGTTGTGTTATCTGTAGCTAGTATTTATAGTATAGCAAATATATTTAATTATTACTGTTTAAAACACTAATATGTGACATGTATTAGTAGTGATGTTGTGCTGAGGGTTAAAATGCCTTTTTGTCTTTTGGTAACTACAAAATGACAATAAACCATTAATACATGTCTATGCTCTGCTCGTATTTATTTTACCCTACTCAAATTCAATTTATGATGCATTTTATTTTGAAAGATTTAAAATAGTTCTTTAAAGAACCACTGAAAAAAGGTTCTTTAAAATGGTTCTTTAAAAGAACCATTTGAAGGACCTTTTTAAAAATGGTTCTTTAAAGAACCATTTTTAAAAAGGTTCTTTGAAAAACCATTAAAGGTGCCCCAAAGAACCATTTGAAGGATTTTTTTTAAAAAATGGTTCTTTAAAAAAACCATTAAAGGTGCCCCAAAGAACCACTGAAAGAAATGTTTCTTCAAAGAACCATTGTTTGAAAGGTTCTTTGTGGCACCAAAAAAAAAATTCTTCTATGGCATCAGTCTAAAGAACCACTTTTGGTTCCAGTTGGCACCTTTATTTTTCTGAGTGTTCTAGAGAACCTACAGGTGCTAATTGTCACGATCCTGGGTCCTATGACCCAGTGTTTTGAGTTTTAGTTCTTTTGATGTTTATAGTGTATGTTGAAGCTTATTAGGCTTCCTATGTTTTTATGTTATGGATTATGTTTTGAGTCCTTTGTTGTACTGTTTCTTGTTTCCCTAGATGCATTGCACTGAAGTCACACTGGGTTAAATATTTACACTTGGGTTTTAAGGGGTATTTGTTTTTTTTTTACGGGTTGTACGGAAGCCCCAAACGCAATTTCATTGTTCTTTGACAATGACAATAAATAAATAAAATACTTGACTAGATTTCAGTTATGGTTATCATAAGTTTAGTTCTTTGGCTTTGTAATATTACACAAGTGTAATATACAGTGTTCAATGTTGTGTCTACTGTGGCCTTTTTGTACCATGTTTCAGGTTCCTATGTTCTGTCTTCTCAGTTGCTGTTAAGTTTGCATGTTTAGAGTTCAGTTAGTGTGTTTCCTGTGTTTTTTTTTTTTTTTTTTTTTGTTTTTTTTTGAAGGTCCATGTCTCATGTGAGTGTTTCTAGTTTTGCTTCCCTTGGCTGGTCCAGCCTGATTACTCCCAGCTGTGCTCTCCTTCTTTGTCTCATTCCCTCATTATCCCTCTGTTTAAGCCCTGTGTTTCTCTTTGTCAGTGTCGTAGTCTCCCTCATGGCTGTGTTTCAGTTTACCCGTGTCCCAGATTAGTTTTCAACAATGCCATTCTGCAATAAAGCAGCTTTTTGAGTTTAATTTCGTTTTCGTGAGTTTTGCGTTTGGGTCCGTCTCCTGCCTGTACACAGCCGAAACATGACACTAATATGAAAACATGTTTATCAGCTCTGTTTTCTCTGATATAGAGAACACACTTCAAGATGTAACTCGTGTTGAATCTGATTTAAGCTTTCAGATAAAAACAATGTGATCGGTTTATGGATCTCGGAGCTGAACCTCACATGTTTCTGGTCATGGGCTGCTTATTGAGGGGAACCCAAGAAAAAAGAACACAAAGTTTAAGAAACAAAGCTGCCTTAAATTATGTTTGTTTTCAGCAAAGGAAAGATTCGTTACAGAAGTTCAAACTAGAAAAACTAGTCACTGCACGCAACATAGTTTCAGTTTGCAGCACACATGATCACCCTAGGGCGCCTCTGTCAGTGCGCCCCAGGGTGGCTGTGGCTACAATGTAGCTGCCATCAGCAGTGTGTGAATGACTGATATGTAAAGTGCTTTGGGGTCCTTAGGGACTAGTAAAGCGCTATACAAATACAGGCCATTTTCACCATCTTTTGTGAAGCATCAACAGTAACAACTTGTTATTTAATACAGCTATAAAAACACTATCACATATTGAGAGTTTGTTTCATTACACTCAAATTCAGATCATAAATCTGATTTGTTTAATGTTACGTAAATAAACATGTCTCACTTCACATTCTGGTCCTAAAGTTCATAAAGATAAACTGTTAAAGGAGGAAACAAAGCAAACTTACAGTTTCTTCTCACACCAACAACAAGCTCCCCTCCACAGCTTGAGACTAAACACCGACACACAGGTGAGCTGCTTCCTGGAAGGAGGCGGGACTCCACGCGAATCTCAGCACCGGTGGGAGGGGGAGGAAGTAGATTTTCACATTACGAGCACTTTGTTTTTGAATGAATGTGATTTCACACTGTTGGTGTCACAGATGTCCGCTGGGTCTATAATGGTCAGGTGGTACTGTCACGGCGGGGCACGCCGATCTTTGTGAAGCCGGACCCAGAAGCAGACGCAGAGAGAGGACTTGCAGGTTGAACTAAACGCGAGCTTTAACTGGTTGCAGGCAAAAATCATGAAAACTATGACTCTCTATGAAACACTATGAAACACTTTGACAACTATGACTAGCTGTGAAAAAACTAAGATTGACTATGATGAGACAAAGTGTGGCGAGGAAAACAGACAACCTGACAATGACTGAACAGAAACACACAGACTAAATACACACAAGGGTGATTAGGAGGAAAAACACATGGGGAAACAGCTGACACTCATGAACTTAATGATGCTGCGGGGAAGTAAAACTACCTACAGCAGCCTCCTACAAAATAAACATGACAGACCTAATACGAACTTGACAACATGAATCAGGGAGACTGGAACATAAGGGGTGATGAAACAAAAGGATCAAGATGAACAAGGACTAAGATAACAACTGAGGAGCTTTAGATTACCAACATAAAAGAATATCAAAATACAAGACAACTCAAACCCTGACTAATAATAAAACAACAAGAACTTAGCATGTCTACAAAAGTACATGATGACGGTGCAAAATGAACACAAACGCTGGGTCCCAGACCCGGCCCATGACAGTTGGTTTCTGTGTAATTTTGTCAAAAACCATCAGAAACTTAACATTTCAGCGTTTCGCTTTCTGAGCAGATTCAGGTATTATTAAAAATAATAAAGTAATTTTTTTTTTATCAGTGATGATTATCAACAAAATTATTAAGGTGTTTATCATTTGTACAGGACTGTGATGGAGTATAAATAAAGTTTTTACAGCTGAAAAAAACATTTAAAGCAGCGGTCCCAACCTTTTTTGCACCACGGACCGTTTTATGTCTCATAATATTTTCATGGACCGTCGTGGATAAATACAACAAAATAAAACCAGTACCGGTATCAAAAAAAATGTTTGTGGGACACCCTGACCTCCTGTGAAAGTTAATTTAACAGCTAACCCAATTAGATCCATCAGAGAGGGAGCAGGAACATCTTGTTCTCACAAGTCTGAGCTCCTCACTGAATTTTAGCTTCACACCAACCAAGTTCAGACCTGCTACACTGACAGACAGGCAAGCTGCTACCTAGAAGGAGTCAGGGCTCCACCTCTGATGGAAAAAGACATGCAGATTTTCACAATAAGAGCACGTGTTCCAGGAGGACTTTGATGTATTGTTAGGACTTGGGACTTAGTGTTTTACCAAACTTTAAAAAATATGTGGATATAATTTTTCTCACAATCTCCATCAGGGTTACAGGTTAGGGTTAAAAGATGATTCTTTGTTTTTACATTCATCAGGTCCCAATCAGCCTAAATAGCATAGAGAAATTAAAAATAAGATAATGGTAAATGGCCTGTATTTGTGTAGCGCTTTTCTTGTCCCTAAGGACCCCAAAGCGCTTTACACAACCAGTCATCCACACATTCACACACTGGTGATGGCAGCTACATTGTAGCCACAGCCACCCTGGGGCGCACTGACAGAGGCGAGGCTGCCGGACACTGGCGCCACCGGGCCCTCTGACCACCACCAGTAGGCAACGGGTGAAGTGTCTTGCCCAAGGACACAACGACCGAGACTGTCCAAGCCGGGGCTCGAACTGTACAGAATAGAATAAAATAAAATACTATATACAGTAGAATAAAATAGAATAAAATATACAATAAGATAAAGATAGAATGCAAATGCTGTATACAACTGAGTAAAAATATAACAATGCCAGAAAAGATTATTGCACTTAGTGTTATTGCATATGTGTGGATGTGTGTGTTTGATCAGTTAAAGTCTTTGTTGTGGAGTCTGACAGCAGTGGGGAGGAAAGACCTGCGAAATCTCTCCGTCTCACACCGTGGGTGCCGCAGTCTCCCACTGAAGGAGCTGCTCAGTGCTGTCACAGTCTGCTGCATGGGGTGGGAGATGTTGTCCAACAGGGATGACAGCTTAGCCGCCATTCTCCTGTCACTCACCACCTCCACTGGGTCCAGAGGGCCTCCTAGAACAGAGCTGGCCCTTCTGAAGATGGCTGAGGCCACAACAGAGTCATTGAAGGTCTTCAGGAGTGGGCCCTCCACTCCAAATGACCTGAGTCTCCGCAGCAGGTACAGCCTGCTCTGCCCTTTCCTGTAGAGGGCGTCTGAGTTATGAGTCCAGTCCAGTCTGTTGTTCAGATGAACACCAAGGTACCTGTAGCTGTCCACAGCCTCAATGTCCATACCTTGGATGTTCAGTGGTTGCAGTGGAGGATGCTTGTGCCTGCGGAAGTCTACCACCAGTTCCTTGGTTTTACTGGTGTTGATCTGGAGGTAGTTCAGCTGGCACCAGTCCACAAAGTCTTGGGTCAGACCTCTGTACTCCTTGTCGTCCCCATCAGTGATGAGGCCGACTATTGCAGAGTCATCAGAGAACTTCTGCAGGAAGCACTGGGTGGAGCTGTGGGAGAAGTCTGCAGTGTAGATGGTGAAGAGGAACGGAGCTAGAACCGTTCCCTGTGGGAGAACCGTTCCATGAAAGAGTTCAGGTCTTGCGAAATTTTTTGATTCAGTAATTATCCAAATTTTCGGTGTTAAATTTATGTTAGTAAATTAGATTTTAGGCAATAAAATGGCAATACAAATATAAAAAACTAAATAAAATTTCCCTGTAAATAAATGGCCTGTATTTGTATAGCGCTTTACTTAGTCCCTGAGGATCCCAAAGCGCTTTACACTACATTCAGTCATCCAGCCATCCACACACTGGTGATGACAGCTACATTGTAGCCACAGCTGCCCTGGGGTGCACTGACTAAATAAACTAAATTAACAAACAAAACTGTTGTTAGTGCTGATGCATGGCTGTAGCTTGGGTTGGGTTAGAAATGGACAACTGAGCTTGTCTTGAAACAGGAAAGGCACTGTCCATCCACCATGCTTTTAAATATCTTTAATAATAAAACAAACAAAATAAGTCAAATAAAAGAAATAAAGCTCTTCAAGGTAATAAATCGATGATTTGTGCGAAACCACAAGACGCTAAGCAGCGCCAGCTCAGTTCAGGCTTAATGCCAGCAAACTCAGTCATAGGAAAACAGATTTTCACAAAATCTCAGGCTGTGACCTGAGTCATGCATAGAAATATTTAGACTTTTCAGTTTTTCCATGTCTTTGTGCAGTGATGATCACTTAGTTTGCTGCTGTCAATCTCTGAGGGTTTTGTGTTCACTTTGTGTTCTTAATCAGTGGATTTGATTTGTAGTGTTTGAAGCTTTTATTTTTATTCCTTTATGGTTCATTGGTCAAACTGTGATCTCTTGTGTTTCTCCATTGAAGTCTTTTGGGTTTTTTGTTAAACACTTTGTTACTATTCAATTGTTTTTGGTGTGAATGAAGGCTCACTTCATCTTATTAGAGTTGTTTGTCCTGGATTTGGCTCCAAACCTCTGCCAGCTAATCCCAGTTAATCTTCTATTAAAAACATGTATACAGAGCCTTAAGGTAATTGAGGCTCTGTATACATGGCTTTTATAATTCTGTTTGTCCTCATGACATACAGTGGATTCAAAAGTTTGGGCAACCTAGTTAATAGTCATTAGTTTCCTGTATAAATCGTTGGTTGTTACAATAAAAAAGTGTCAGTTAAATATATCATATAGGAGACACACACAGTGATATTTGAGAAGTGAAATGAAGTTTATTACATTTACAGAATATATAGAATATCCACATGCCTGTCTTCTTTTCCTGTTTTCCCTTTTATCCATCACATTATTTTTCTAATGTAAGTGGAGTCATAAAAACTTGTGGCAGATACATTTTCACTGCTATGCTGATGTCACCCAGCTCTATCTGTCCATGAAGCCAGATAACACACACCAATTAGTTAAACTGCAGGAATGTCTTAAAGACATAAAGACCTGGATGGCCGCTAACTTTCTGCTTCTTAATCCAGATCAAACTGAGGTTATTGCACTCGGCCCTGAAAATCTTAGAAATATGGTATCTAACCAGATTCTTACTCTGGATGGCATTACCTTGGCCTCCAGTAACGCGGTGAGGAACCTTGGAGTCATTTTTGACCAGGACATGTCCTTCAAAGCACATATTAAACAAATATGTAAGACTGCTTTCTTCCATTTGCGCAACATCTCTAAAATTAGAAATATCCTGTCTCAGAGTGACGCTGAAAAACTAGTTCATGCATTTATTACTTCCAGGCTGGACGACTGTGATTCATTATTATCAGGATGTCCAAAAAACTCCCTGAAAAGCCTTCAGCTGATCCAAAATGCTGCAGCAAGAGTCCTGACAGGGACTAGAAAGAGAGAGCAGATGTCTCCTGTTTCGGCTTCCTGTTAAATCCAGAATTCAAAATCCTGCTCCTCACATACAAGGTCTTAAATAATCAGGCCCCATCTTATCTTAATGACCTAGTCTAAGATGGCGCCGGTGAGGTCGGCTGGTCACAACACCGGGACGCTGCGCTTATTGTGACGGGGGACTTTAATAGCGCCAACCTCAAACGCGCAGCGCCGAACTTTTATCAACACATCACCTGCCCCACCAGAGGTGAAAGGACACTGGACCACTGCTACACTACGGTCAAGGACGGCTACAAGGCACAATCCCGCCCCCCGTTTGGCAAATCTGATCACGCCGCCATCTTCCTCATGCCAAAATACAAACAAAGGCTGAAACAGGAAGTTCCGGTTCAGAGGAAGGTCGCCCGCTGGACGGATCAATCGGTGGCCGCGTTACAGGACGCACTCGATGACGCAGACTGGGGCATGTTCAGAAACAGCTCCGACGATGACGTCAACGTGTTTACGGAAGCGGTTGTGGGATTCATCGGGAAACTAGCGGATGATACCGTGGAGACAACGACTATCACAACGTTTCCCAACCAGAAGCCGTGGGTGGATAAAACCATCCGCGACGCTCTGAGATCCCGCACCGCTGCCTACAACACGGGACTCATGACGGGGGACATGGACCCGTACAAAGCCGCGTCATATAACGGGCGGAGGGCGGTGAAAGAGGCGAAGCAGCGCTACGGGAGGAAACTAGAGTCACAACTCCAACAGAGTGACTCTAGGAGCCTGTGGCGGGGACTAAGGACAATAACGGACTATAAAGCACCAACAACCGGTATGACGAACGCGGCCGTGACTCTGGCAGACGAGCTGAACACTTTCTATGCTCGCTTCGAGGCTGCAGCTAAGGTCTCCAACAATGCTAGTGTTAGCGGCGCTAACGGCTGCAGACAGGAAGATACTGCCAGCACCGGAAACGTGCTCGTCATCTCCGAGCATGAAGTAAGGAGAGCCTTCAAGAGAGTGAACACCAGGAAAGCAGCAGGACCAGACGGCATCCCAGGTCGTATCCTCAGAGACTGCGCATACCAGCTAGCTCCTGTGTTCACTGAGATATTCAACATCTCTTTATCTCAGTCGGTGATCCCCACATGCTTCAAAGAGTCCATCATTGTTCCTGTCCCGAAGAAACCCCACCCTGCTTCTCTCAATGACTATCGCCCTGTAGCCCTCACCTCAGTAGTGATGAAGTGCTTTGAACGCCTGGTCAGAGACTTCATCATTTCTTCACTACCAGACACACTTGACCCACTACAGTTCGCTTACCGTCCAAATCGTTCCACAGACGATGCCATCTCTCATCTCCTCCACACATCACTCACTCACTTGGACACTAGAAGGGGGAATTATGTTAAAATGCTCTTCATAGACTACAGCTCTGCATTTAACACCATAATTCCCTCCACACTCACCACCAAGCTGGAGCATCTGGGACTCAGCTCATCTATGTGTCTGTGGATCTCCAACTTCCTAACTGGCAGACCACAGGCAGTAAGGATGGGCGGACATGTCTCAGCCTCCACCACTCTCAGCACTGGAGCCCCCCAGGGGTGTGTTCTGAGCCCCCTGCTGTACTCTTTGTACACATATGACTGTGTGGCCACTACCAGCTCCACCACCATCATCAAGTTTGCTGACGACACCGTCGTGGTGGGCCTGATCTCTGATAACAACGAGACGGCCTACCTGAAGGAGATTAGGAATCTGGAGAACTGGTGCCAGAGGAACAACCTCCTTCTAAACGTCAGTAAGACAAAGGAGCTGATGGTGGACTTCAGCACTAAGCAGGAGAGGAACTACCAGACCCCCGTCATCAACGAGTGCCCAGTGGAGAGAGTGGACAGCTTCAAATACCTCGGAGTTCACATCACGCAGGACCTGTCATGGTCCTGTCACATCAACACCGTGGTGAAAAAGGCCCGACAGCGTCTCTACCACCTCAGACGCTTGAGAGACTTCCAACTGCCCTCCAAGATGCTCAGGAACTTTTACTCCTGCACCATAGAGAGCATCCTGGCGGGAAACATCTTAACCTGGTTCGGGAACAGCACCATGCAGGACAGACGAGCTCTACAGAGGGTTGTGCGGTCAGCTGAGCGCACCATCCGCTCCGAGCTCCCTGACCTGCACTCAATCTACAGCAGGCGGTGCTGGACCAAGGCCAGGAAGATCGTGAAGGACCTCAGCCATCCCAACAACAGACTGTTCTCTCTGTTGAGGTCAGGAAAGCGATTCCGCTCCCTGAAGACCAACACAGAGAGACTGAGGAGGAGCTTCTTCCCGCAGGCGATACGGTCTCTCAATCACACCACCACACAGTACTGACCCACACATATGGTTCTTACACACACACTGGACTTTCTGGACTTTGGTTTTGCACAACACTGGTCACTATATTCTTCATTTCCAGTTAATACTTGTACAGCTGCTGTTATTGTGTATATATTTATTTATATTTAGATTTCTTCATACATTCTTATATAGTTCTATATTGTGTATTTTGTTGTACAGTTATTTTATTTTCAACTTTAATTTATATATTTATCTTATTCTTCCCAGTTAAATTTACCCTTCATTCTAATTTGTGTTTTACAGTTATTTCATTTTTAACCTTAATTTATATTTTATTCCTTCCTAGTAAAATTTACCCTTTTTAATTTTTCATATTTATTTCCTATCTTATTCATAGCCCTTTCCTTTTTTTTTCTTTAGGTCACGAGCAGTTGTCCAAGCATTTCACTACATATCGTACTGTGTATGACTGTGTACGTGACAAATAAAATTTGAATTTGATTTGAATTTGAAATTTGAATTTGACCTTGTAGTACCATATCACCCTATTAGAGCACTTCGCTCTCGCTCTGCAGGCCTACTTGTTGTTCCTAGAGTATTTAAAAGTAGAATGGGAGGCAGAGCCTTCAGTTTTCAGGCCCTTCTTCTGTGGAACCAGCTTCCAGTTTGGATTCAGGAGACAGACACTATCTCTACTTTCAAGATTAGGCTTCAAACTTTCCTTTTTGCTAAAGCATATAGTTAGGGCTGGACCAGGTGACCCTGAATCCTCCCTTAGTTATGCTGCAATAGATGTAGGCTGCCGGGGGATTCCCATGATGCATTGAGTTTTTCCTTTCCAGTCACCTTTCTCACTCAGTATATGTTAACAGACCTCTCTGCATTGAATCATATCTGTTATTAACCTCTGTCTCTCTTCCACAGCATGTCTTTATCCTGTCTTCCTTCTCTCACCCCAACCAATCACAGCAGATGGCCCCGCCCCTCCCTGAGCCTGGTTCTGCCGGAGGTTTCTTCCTGTTAAAAGGGAGTTTTTCCTTCCCACTGTCGCCAAAGTGCTGCTCATAGGGGGTCATATGATTGTTGGGTTTTTCTCTGTACCTATGAAGCGCCTTGAGGCGACTTTTGTTGTGATTTGGCGCTATATAAATAAAATTGAATTGAATTGAATATGAGAAGACTCCTTGGGCATCATTTACTTCTACGTGCAAAGACATGTTTTAATGTGTGCAACAAAAAACAACAAACAAATAAATAATAAATAACTTGTATTTATGTAGCACCTTTCTAGACAGAATCACAAAGTGCTGCACATGAGATAACAAATAATAAAGGGTAAAACAGACAATATAAAACAGGGAGAAATTGAACCAAAAACAGTTTAAAATGTGAGTTTTGAGTTGTTTTTTTTAAAAAACAACAACCGAGTCCACAGTTCTTAATATCTCAGGGAGAGAGTCCACCGTGTCGGGGCCACAGTGGCAAAAGCTCTGTCAGCCTTAGTTCTCATCTTAGTCTGTTTCATAGCAAGTAAGCCCTGATCAGATGACCTCAGGGACCTGCTGGGGACATCGGGCTGTAGCAAATAACTGCAACATGAAAATTATTGTCAGATTTATAAAATGTGCACCAACCTGTTTTGTTCTTTCCTTGATGCATGTTAATGAATCCAAATGAGTGAAAATCAGTGTTCACCATCTGTAACCTGCACACTGTCACACACACTATTTCTCCAGACAAAGAATCATGCTTACCTTGTGGTAAGATGGGTAAATGGTGAGGATACTGTAAGAGAGTGCAGTTAAGAGAGGGAGAAGAAAGAACTAAATAATAAGCGAGGCTTGGCTTCAAATAACAAAGGTCTAAATATTGTTTTCCCTGAGACACGCTGGCTCATGTAAACTAGCAAATAAATAAAAAAGAAAAAATCATTTCAATTCAATGTTATTTATATAGCACCAAATCAAAACAGCAGTCGCCTCAAGGTGCTTTATATTGTAAGGTAAAGACTGCACAACAATACAGAGAAAACAGAGGAAACTCCAACTATCATATGACCCCCTGTGAGCACTTTGGCAAGAGTGGTACTCTACTCAAGCGGACACTCCTCTGTAGAAGGAAACATGGAAAGTGTGAGGTAACATCAATTTGTATTTCAGGCTGTTTTTATGTAGAACTTCAGCGCCAATGTAAAAGTACCGGTTTTAGGAAGATGAACAATATTTTCAGGAAGGATGCCGTCTGCAAGCAGAGCTGGTTGAACTTCTCCTCAGCGCTGAGGTCCAGACTACGTCCTGTGAAACCACGTGATGTAAATCTGCTGCAGTGGCTGTAACTTGCAGTTTCTTCAAAGAGTGCATAAATGCACATTCACTCCACACCCAAAGGGTTTTCAGTGTGATCCTGTCTCAACTTGTGCTATTCCAGCTCCAAACGCTGTGTGTGTGTTTCACTTCACCCATCAGTATGCCTCAGGAATTTGATAGATAAAATACCACACAAACTCAAACATGATATACAAAACAGTGCAGAGAAATTGGGGGGAGTGAGAAAAACAATCTTGTTGGTGTTTGGCTCAGCAGTCAAGATTTTTATTTACCATTTGCGTACAGGACCAGCAGTCCATGCACGCTGGAATTCTTGTGCAGAGCTCTCCAGGTCAAGTTACAGTTTTGAAAGGTAAAGAAAATCAAAGCAGTTAAAAATAAAATAGAAATAAAGTATGGAAGACCACAAGAGCCACGCACACTGAAATAAAGAATTCTCTGCATAAATAATGAATTCAAGAATAAATAAATTCATTTTCAGATTCCACATTTAAACAATGAGTTTCAAAATGTTTTTTTTTAAACACAATTTAAAATGGCATTTCCACTCCTCATTTTAAAATCCATTTTCCTTTTCTGTTCACTAACAGATTAGCTCATTAATTAACATTTGGATTAGCATCTGGATTAGCAACTTCATTTTAAAAATCATGCTGCAATGCAAATAAACCACACTGTGGGATGCAAGGAGCTATCTGATTGGTCAGAGAGCTGGCCACTTTATGTTACGTTCACACTTCAGGTGCCACAGAGGAGAAGAATAACAGTGCTTGCGCCTGGGCATTTTGCTGGGGCCGTCTTTGACCTGAAAATGTCCAGCATATCACGCATATCAAGGGACATTGCCAGTGAGATGGAGCAGAGGGCAGAGACTATTTCGTCGATGTCGAAGAACTCTCATTATCCGCGCTTGGCTTGGCAAGACGCGCTGTTGGCTGTAAAATGTGTTCCATTTAGTCATGTAGATTTAGGCTAATGTCCATTGCTAAAATGTTCAGTACTTAAATAAAGTTTATAATCTTTGCCATATGCTGGCAATCTATAGTAGGAGCTCTAGCTAGCTACGAATCCAGCAAATATATCATGTCAGAACTACCATTTCACAACTTAAAAATAAACTGTAGACAGGCAGATGTCCATGGTATTTCTGTATATATTATAGCTGTTGTCAGTTTCTTACAACATGACAAATATAGGTGATATTGTGGTAAATAAGGACATAATTGCATATTTTTAAAGGATAAAAACAATTGATTATGATATGTTTTTGAACAGATGTCAACAGAATGGTGTCATGGTTGAGTTTTTATGCCTTTTGTATGATTCTGTCCTAACTCCTATGGTTTAAACTTTAGTTAGTTGTCTCGTTAGGTTCCTCCCGTGTCTGTTTCCGCCCTATGTTTTTTATCTGTTTAAGTCTCCATCGCCCTTTGCTTGTCTCAGTGATGACTTTGTCTGCCTTTGTGTTGCTCTTGCTTCCTCTCTCCCTCTGTTTCTTGCCTCGTCTTGATTATGTTTTCCCTTGTATGATTCTATCAGGCGGGTTGTTCTCCCTAACTGTCATGTTCTCTGTATTTGTTTCTTATGTCTGTTTTCCATCTCCCATTTTGTTTCCCTGTTGTTATGTCAAGCCTGTGCTTCTTACGTCTGATTTTTTATTGTGACTCTTAAGGGATGGCTGTTATGAGGAAAGGCAGCCCAGAAACTTTGCCAGCAGCACACATCATTGTATGTGTCAACTTTCTGTCACGGCTGGGGCAGCAGTCGTGCAGTGGATGAACGAGGACCCAAAATGCAAGCAAGCGAGTGGTGATGAGAGTGACGTTTATTTACAGAGTGGCACGGCGACAAAAACGGGAAATGAAACATGAGAGATACTAACGGAAACCTAAACTGGGAAAAACTAAAGAGCAAATTTGAAATTCTCAGGAAACGGGGTGAAAGGCAGAGAGACGCAGACTAACGAATAGGACACCAAGAAGCACAGACGAGCCGACAACGAACACAGACCGACACCCACTAAATATACACACACAAGGTAATTGGGTACTGAACACAATGACAACAGACAGAGACCTTCAGAATAAAACAGGAAATCTATAACACGAACTGGACACAAGGGTGGGGGACACAGAATACCAAAATCCCACAACTTAGACATTCACATTACTCACACCCTCATTACATATACATATAGGATCTTGGGGGTGGGCACGATACACGGAGTCCAAGTTACCATCAGGGTGTACACCTCACCCCTGGCATCGTTGCCCACCTCTCAATTTTAAATACACGTAGACATTGAGGGCTAGCAGGAGGGACTATGCGCATACCTGCTGCTCTCTGGCAGGTAGCTCCATGCCCTCCTGGGTTTTAATTGCACCTTAGAACACACATGCATCAACACTACAATGAGCGGGTGGAGGGAGGTTTGGAGTCTTCTCTTACCCCCATTCTCTGCGGCCTGCTGGAGCGGGGGGGCTAGGAGGAGGAGTTGGCCGTCCGACTGCGGTCTGGGGTGTGGGGCCTCCCTGCTGCTGCCAAGGCGGAGCGGTCTGCTTCTCTCCACTGCAGGGAAAAGGGTAACACCACCTGGGTCTGGGTGCAGTTCCCCCCTCCAGGGGCAAGGGTACCTAGACCCGGTTCTTAGAGTACGCTTGGGGAGTGTGATTGTGTATACAGCGTCTCTTTATGTCTGTCTCCACGTTGGTTGAGTGTGGAGTAAGTGTATATGAGAGCATGAGGGTGGGAATGGATGTTTGTGTCTATATGTCAGGTTGGGTATCAGACGCCACCTCTCTGGGGACATCTCAGGCCCTCCAAGGTTTGGTGCATATCTCCATATCTCTGGTGCATATTATGTGCATGTGTGGTGTCACCTTTCCATTTTTCTAACAGCACAGTTGCATACCTCAGTGCTTGTCTTCCTCCCCCTTTTGTGCTGGTCTGGACACTGTGTCAATCCTCCACTTCCAGGAAGTCGCTTGTCTCCCCGGATTCCTTAACCCAATTTGATTCCCCACACTAAAACAGCAGCCTCAGCCCTCTTCTGCTCCTTTTCTTCTCTCCCACTTTTCAGTCCAATGGCAGTCAGTTTCTTCAGCTTTGTCCCGTGTCTCTCTTTGTCCCACTGTCTCTTTCATTGCCATCTCGCTCCAAACATGGCAAATGTCAAACTCAGACAGTCTTCTCAAAAGTCCTTCACACACAGTGAGGTTGCAGCTTGCTGGAAACGCATCTCCATCCATCCAATCTAGATGGTGGTTCTTCTCTTTCTGATGCCGTTTGCCCACAGCGCTGCTGGACCTCTCTGCTCAGAACTCTGGTATTGTCTCTTGGACTCCTGTCCACTGTTGATGTTCATGCTCGTGCTTCTGGAACTGCACTCGGTGTCTTCAGGGAGAGATTAGCTTCCTTGGAGCTTGCTTGTTCAGGATGAGGACGGGAAGCTGCAAAACAATTCAGCCAAAAATTCTGGCTGAGTGTTTCTAATTTTTCTAATGATTTTAACCTATAATTTTCTTCTGACTGCTGCCGTGGAGAATTGATCCAGGTCCGTTCCCCACCTGTAATCGACAGACTGAGAGACTTTCGTTATTCACTGTGACTGCATATGTTTTCATCACTCCTAAAGCAACACATCTCTGCTTATTTTCTTTTGAACTCTACTGACTTTAAACCCCAAAAATGAAATTTTTATTTGGTCTTAACCGCAAACACAAAAATCTTCTTGATGTTGTTGTTAATTATTTTCATCCACCACACTCCAAATTGTCATGGTCGCTGTGTGGCAGGCAGGATGAGGACCCAAAATGCAAACTCACGGACTCAGGGGATAAACTCAAAATGCAGCTTTATTGCTGACAAAAGATAATAGGAACAACTAAACTGGGAAAAACTAACATAAAGCTCACCAGGAAACACAGGGGGAATCACACACAGCATGAGGGAGAACGCGACACAGAACAGAGGGAGACGCAGACATAAATACACAGAGGGTTGACGAGGGAAGTGGGAGCACACAGGGAACAAAGGTGACACTGATAATCATAACAAGACACGGCAGGAGCTAACACAACACTAACGGGAGACGGGCAAAGTAAATCAGGAAGTACAGCGGTTCAGACAGGAGGAGAGAGAGCACGGGGAGAACACAGACATAACGGGCTGGGGAAAACATAGAATAAAACACAAAGAGAGACGAGGGCTCATAAATACACAAAGGGGCACACAGGGGGTAAGAGTCACGAAGGGAAAACACTTAGGGAACAACACAACAGGGCAACTCAGGAAACATGGCCTAAATAAGGAACGAAATACAAAAATACAAGGAACTAAGAATACTGGGCCAACATGGCCCAGGACCATGACATCACCCCCCCCTTAAGGGCTGGCACCATACAGCCCAAACACAGAAAAACAAAACCAAACAGAAAACGACCCAGGGCGGGCGGCGGGGGCCCAGGATGGAGGGCTCGGAACAGAAAACAAAAGAGCACAGCAAACACCGGAGCCCAAGAAAAACAACCCAAAAACAAAGTGCAGTTCAGGGGGCCGACCATGCGGATGGCAACGGTGGAGACGTGGAAACAGTTCAGGGGGCCGGCCGCGCGGAAGGCAACGGCGGCGACGTGGAAACAGTTCAGGGGGCCGGCCGCGCTGAAGGCAACGGCGGCGACGTGGAAACAGTTCAGGGGGCCGGCCACGCGGGAAGGCAACGGCAGCGACGAAGGAGCAGTTCAGGAGGCCAGCCGCGCGGAAGGCAACGGCGGCAATGAAGGAGCGGTTCAGGAGGCCGGCCGCGCGGAAGGCAACGGCGGCGACGAAGGAGACGGAGCAGTTCAGGGGGCCGGCCGCGCGGAAGGCAGCGGCGGCTCTCCAGTGTTAGGCGTGCTGGCCATGGCCCGGTGGGCACAGGACCAGTCGAGGCATGACCAGGCAAAGGCGATGACGGGGCCCGACCAGGCAAAGGCGATGACGGGGCCGGACCAGGCGAAGCACAGGCTGGAGCTGCAAGTTCAAGTTCAAGTAAAAGGTTCTTTATTTGTCACATGCATAGTTATACAAGTATAACACACAGTGAAATGTAGCCTGACACGCTCCTCGACATGTGCAAAAATTGGGGGGGGGTGTAGAGGAAGAACATTATATATATATATATACAGACATATAGTATATACACTGGGTGAATGTGCAGTAGTAGCAGCAAGCAGGTGAATTCTGTACATTAATATGAATAGACATCTGACTATTTTACAGGATAGACAATATAAACATATTTAAAGTTAAAGGAATTGAAATGTACATTGTGCCTTGGTGCCTTGGTGCAGCAGGCGAAACAGAGGACGAAGACTCTGAGGCTGGGCCAGATGAGGACGAAGAGTCTGAGGCTGGGCCAGGCGAAGATGACGCTGAAGCCGGAGCCGGACCAGGAAGAGCAGAAGCAGAGGCCGACGCCAGACCGGGCGACGTTGAAGGCGATGCAGAGGCCGGACCGGGCGTGGGTGCAGCTGATGCAGAGGCCGGACCAGACCACGGCTGAACGGGCCCCTCGGACCCTCCAGTGGAGAAGAGGAGGTGCTGGCCGGGCTGACCTGAGCCGCCAGCGGAGACGAGGAGCGGCCGGAGAGGTTCCCCTGAACCCCCAGCGGAGACGAGGAGCGGCTGGAGAGGTTCCCCTGAACCCCCAGCGGAGACGAGGAGGTGCTGGCCGGGCTGGGCAGAGCCGCCAGCGGAGACGAGGAGCTGCTGAAGGGGTCCTCCTGAACCCCCAGCGGAGACAGATGCAGAGCCAGAAGGTGCAGAGACTTCTGGCTGAGGGGACGCTAACTGTAGCTGCACAGGGCACGCAGTCGGCTTAGGATGCAACGGCTGGGGCTGTGCAGGGCAAACAGTCTGTCCAAAGTTTGTCAGCACCACGCAGTCCTCAGCTGGCGGAGAAAGCTCTCAAAGGCTTCCAGCTGAGGTTGGCAGTGTCTGAATGGGTTGCTGAGCGATTAACTCGGCTGGTGACTGAGCTAACTGAATTAACTAGAGACTGAGCTAATGACTGTGCTGAGGACAGAAGTGCAAGTTGTAGTGGTGGTTGTAGTGATGGTGGAACAGCAGGTAGTTGAACTGGTGACTGAACAGGTGACTGACTCTTGGCTGCTCTCCTCCGAGGGACAGGAACGGGTGCTGGGCCTGGCCGAACACCAGCCATCCCCACCCGAGAAACAGATACGGGTGCAGGGACGAGCTGGGCTCTGGCTGCCTTCACCCTGGGGGCCGGTGTAGGTGCAGGAGCTAGTTGGACCTCTGCCGCTCCCACCCGAGGAACTGAGACGGGTGCAGGAGTCGGCAGGGTCACGGCTGACCTCACCCGGGGAACCGGAACAGGAGCAGGCAAAGGCTGGGTGTCCATCAACCCCACCCGAGGAGCAGGTACGGGTGCCGGGATGAACGGCGCCTCTGCCAGGCTGGGGACAGAAGCAGGGACCAGCTGGACCTCAGCCACCCTCTCCCGAGGAACTGATACGGGAGCAAGGGAAAACCGGGCCCGCGCTGCCCTGGTTACAGGAACTGGAGGTGGAGAGCGAAGCATAGGAACAGAAACAGTCACTGGGTGAACCAAGTTGTTGGAGCCAAACACACTGTCAGCAAACCGCGACTCATGGTGGGCTGGTTCTAGCAACTCTGCTGTACTTAAGTTGTCCATGTCATAATTAGCAGTTTTAGAAGGAGTGAGTCTAGGAGCAGCCACAGGTACAGGAGAACTCACACAAGCAGCGTCTGGATAACCTGGAGGTGAAACAACACTACACACAGAGTCCATGACACTTGGCCGAAAAGCATGGCGCACAGAGTTAGACTGACATGACCGGGGAACAGAAAAGTTAACCTGTGCAAACAGCTCTGCAGTGCTCAAACCTAAATCTTTTGCCAGTCTATGTATAGCAGATGGAATCCTGCGGCTCTTAACCTTAGCAGGCATAGAATACATAGTTTCAGGGGGTATGTGTCTCTCAGTATGCACCGTTACATCTAGAGCTGATGATGCTAACGGTGTGTGGCTGAGCTCAGACTGGAAAACCTTAGAGTCCAAGGGCTGAAATAAACAGTTCTGCGGGGCTACGATGCTAGTAGCAGTTCGTAGATGAGTCTGGTGTGAAGCAACAGTCCTAGGTTCAGTTAAACCAAAGAAAATACTGTGAGCATTACCAGAATCAGAGGGCTCAAAAACACAAAGGTTACTAGCGAGAGCAACTGGTGAATGATCCGACACCGAGGTGCCTCGCTGTATAGTGTCTCTAGAGTCCAAACACAAAGTGGCGGAGTTATCCGATTCCGGTAACACAATGGCGGGCAAAACAGAGTTAC
Source organism: Simochromis diagramma (assembly GCF_900408965.1). Lineage (NCBI taxonomy): Eukaryota > Metazoa > Chordata > Actinopteri > Cichliformes > Cichlidae > Simochromis > Simochromis diagramma. The sequence continues at coordinate 71,138 of NW_024387094.1, read as the reverse complement.
TCACAGTAGTGCATAGGTCATGAAGTCCGGGATCAGAAAACTTGGGCTGAGAGTGTGACGCACAGTCACTCTCTCCCACAGGTGCAGCCCGCTTAGCAGTACTGGCGCAACGGCGGCGTGAACGCCGTTTTCGCCGAGAAGGGGGAGGAGATGAGCCGAGCCGCGAATCCTCCAGCAGACCGGGCTGAACATCCTCCGAATCTTCATACTGGAGCGGCTGCTCCGGGCAGATGCCTACGGTGGAGACGAGGAAGTCCTGGATGTGGGGGCGGAGCGCGCCGAATAGCCACGGGAGTCCGGACACCATCCGCTGTAGACGGACAGCTAAGGTCTCCCGGTATTCATCAATCAATCAATCAATCAATCAATCTTTATTTATAAAGCACTTTTCATACAGAAAAAATGTAGCACAAAGTGCTTTACATAGTTAAAAGCAGCCCACCCCACCCTCCAACGCACTCCCCACACTCTCAATACACATATATCCCCCCACCCACACACACACACACGCGCACACTTAAAGAGTAAAAATTGGGCTGGGCTCACATGAGCCAAGTGAGGAAACACTATAACAGGGAGCCGTCTGCACCGGGAGCCGGTCACAGACCGCAGCCTCCAGGCTGGGCACACAGCAGGAGGGAGGCCAAGGAGCCCCCCAGCCAGGCTGAGAGGACCCCCAGAGACCCAGCAGCCACAGTCGATCACAGCCCCGGTGCAGAGAGCGCCCTCTGAGGAAACACTGGAGATATGACACAATAGGATATATACAGGGTAAAATGATAAAATAAATAAGAACAGGATACAGTATAAATATAAATAGAGTAAGAAGATTAAAAAATGAATAAGAATAAAATCAAGAAATATTAGGTAAATCCTAAATTAATAATAGAACAACAGGATAGAATAAATAAGCATAAAAAATAAATAAACGTTAAGTAAAAGCTAAATTAAAAAGGTGGGTCTTGAGCCTGTTCTTAAAAACATGTACGTTCTCTGCGGCCCTGAGCTCCTCCGGCAGGCTGTTCCACAGACGAGGACCATACCACTGAAAAGCTGCCTCTCCGTGAGTATGTGTCCTGACTTTAGGGACAATTAAAAGGCCAGCACCAGAGGACCTCAGGGTCCGCGAGGGTTCGTATGGTAAAAGCAGATCTGAGAGATAAGAAGGCCCAAGACCATTAAGACATTTAAAAACCAATAAAAGAACTTTAAAATCGATCCTGAAACACACGGGGAGCCAGTGCAGCGATTCTAAAACCGGTGTAATGTGGGCCCGCCCTCTGGTCTTCGTCAGCACACGAGCTGCCGAGTTTTGCAAGAGTTGTAAAGTTGAAATATTCTTCTTAGGAAGACCAGAGAGCAGGGCATTACAGTAATCAATGCGACTGGTAATAAAAGCATGCATCAGCATCTCCGTGTTGGCCCGAGAGAGAATAGGGCGGACTCTGGCTATATTTTTTAGATGATAAAATCCAATTTTGGTTACATGTTTAACATGTGGGATAAAACCAAGCTCAGAGTCAAAAATAACACCCAGGTTTTTCACTTGTAGCGAAGGACATAGTGAAAATGCCTCTAATTTAGACAAGAGTTTCTCTCTCTGAGCCTCAGGACCGACAATTAAAACTTCAGTTTTGTCCTGGTTAAGCTGTAAAAAGTTTTCTGCCATCCAAGATCTTATATCCAAGATACAGTTAAAAAGGGCATCCATTGGTCTGGTGTCATCAGGAGACACAGAGATGTACAGCTGCGTGTCATCAGCGTAACTGTGGAAGTTCACTCCATGCCTCCTGATGACACTGCCGAGAGGGAGCATATACAAATTAAAAAGTACAGGGCCTAGAACCGACCCTTGAGGCACACCACATGTCATTTTATGGATCTTAGAGGAGCATGTATCCATACTCACCATAAAAGATCTGTCAGAGAGACAGGAAGTGAACCAGTTGTGTACAGCACCAGAGAGGCCCACCATGTGTTTCAGTCTGTTTAAAAGAATAGCGTGGTCTACTGTATCAAAGGCTGCGCTTAGATCCAGCAGCACCATGACTGAGAGCTTTTGGGCGTCCCAGTTACATCTAAGATCATTTAAAACCTTTAGGAGAGCCGTCTCTGTGCTGTGGTTCACCCTAAATCCAGACTGGAATATCTCCAGGATCTGTCTATCATTGAGAAAATCAGTAATCTGAGTAAAAACAAGTTTTTCTAAGACTTTACTTAAAAATGGTAAGTTGGATACAGGTCTGTAGTTATTAAAATCATTACAATCCAAATTGCTCTTCTTCAGAAGGGGCCTCACCACCGCCGTTTTAAAGGCAGCAGGGAAGACATCCAACTGAAGAGAGCAATTCATCATGTATAAAAGCTCAGCCTCAAAAAATCCATAAAGTGTTTTAAAGAGTGAAGAAGGGATTGGATCTAAAAGACATGTGGTGGGTCTCACTGTGGAGAAAACTTTCTGAAGGTTCTCAGCATTAACCAGGACAAAGCTGTCCAGTGTCTCCTCAGGTACAATCGAGCCCTCAGATGTGTTTACAATCATATCGCGATTAGATAAAATATCAGATCTGATGGCGCTGATCTTTCCCCTGAAGTGGTCTGCAAACTGCTCACAGAGCGAGTCTGTGGGGGTTCTTTGGGAGCTGTTAAAATCAGGGTTAAATAAATGATCTATGGTGGAAAAGAGGACCTTGGGATTATTTTTGTTAATACTGATTATTTTGGCGAAGTATGAATTTCTTGACTTCCTTAATGTATTATTGTACATTTTAAGTTGCTCGGAAAATATTTGATGGTTGATAGTATTTTTATTTTTCCTCCATCTCCTTTCTGCTGCCCTGCAATTTCTTTTGAGTTTTTTGACTTCTTCGTTTCTCCAGGGTGATGCATGTTTTACGTTAATCTTTTTGGTGGTGAGTGGAGCAACGGAGTCAAGGCTTTTCTTCAGTTTGCTGTTAAAATAACTAAAAATCAAATCGCAGGGTGCAGGTAAAATCACAGGGGGCATTTGATTAAAACCCTGGTAAAATTTGCAGCCACTTCAGAGGTTACTCCTCATAGTTCGCACCGAGGTCTCCCGCTGAATAAAACCGGTGATGTTAAAAAACACACAGTAGTGGTCAGAGACAGCCAAGTCAACAACAGAGGACACGCTGGTGGACAGCCCATGGGTGATGACCAGGTCCAGAGTGTGTCCTCTGTTGTGAGTCGGCTGCGTGACGTGCTGGATAAAATCCAAACAGTGAAGAATGTTTAAGAATTCTTTTGCTGCAGGGTCAGAAGGATTATCTATGTGCAGGTTAAAATCACCGGTTAAAATTATCATATTATATTTTGAGTGTATGTTTGTTAAAAATTCTGAGAATTCCTTGATAAAAGCAGCGCTGTCTTTAGGTGGTCTATAAATTGTGACAGATAAAACTGGAGGGCTGCTGAAAACAATAGCGTGGAATTCAAAAGTGGTAAAATGATCAAATAAAATTTGTTTGGTGGTGAGTGTGTTGTTGGCTAAAGATGCAGTCCCACCACCTCTCTTACCACTTCTAATAGAAAAAGAGAAATTAAAATTTGGTGGGGAGGCCTCAGTGAGAACAACTGGTGCATCCGAGCCCAGCCATGTTTCAGTTAAAAATAAACAGTCAAGTTTATTATCTAAAATTAAATCATTAATAATAAAAGACTTGTTCAGCAGAGAGCGGACATTTAAAAGTGCCATACTGATTGAGACTGGTGGATTATTGACAATAGAGTTGAATGGATGTTGATATTTTTGAAGAGGCCGGAGGTTATTAATGTTTTTGGAGTTTCCCACTCACACTTCCACACTTTTTATTTTCTTTGTTTTCATCATTTTCTTTTTTTTTTTACCCCATTGTTTTTCACCCACACATTAACCTGTTAACTCACTCCTCCAACCTCATCTTCTTTTCACCCCAACAGCTCTCATACAGTCAGCAATCAAATTCTCCATTCATCCTTAAATACTTAATCACCTTTAAATGTCACTGTTAATTTTATCAATTTATTTATCATTACTTTAACACTAATCCACTTTTTAATTTGCTTTATTTACTTTAGTTCACTTTCTCCTCTTTGATCACTACGATTTCTTGACTATTTATTATTTCACAGAACATCAACTAATCTACTTTGTCTCCTTCTTTGTCATCAAGGAATTCACACACACTCACAGGCTGGTCACTCGCCCCCACCTTTTCTTTCTCTCTCACACACACGCACATTTTAGTCTTCGTTCGTTCCACCTGTGACCCCGCCCCTCGAGGCTGGCTCACACACACTTCATGCTTCTCGCAGTCCCATTCAAACTTTCTGCGAGACACTTCTGCTGATTCAGGACAACGCTCTAAGCGGCACACAGAGCGGGTGCTGTCTGCTCTTGTGCACCTCACAAATTATTCAAACTGCGCCACGGACTCGATACCGCGTTTCTCTTCCCCTAAAAAATATAAAACCAAATTAAACCCCCCAATTGACTTCACAGTTTGCAACAATTCACGACACGGCCTCCTGCCGCGATTTCTTCACACCACAAACACACACTTTTAGACACGAATTCTTTTTGTTACTTTAATCGACTCCCGTACTTCAGATGAGACACAGACTCTAACTGCGCTTTCACACACACACACACACACGCAATCTACACACACTGCAATCAGTGGGCTGAGCCAAGCAGTCGTACTCTCACTAAGAAGCAACTTGCCCCCACTCTCATGCATGTTATCAACTGCGACTAGGATCCAAAACCTAGCTTTAGTTATTTAGGGTGCCCCCGGTGCCCAGGTCACCAACCCGGCAAATCCCAAGGACGCGTCCGACCAAGGGTGGAGTTGCCAAACTCGGAGCGCACACGGCCCTTAGCCGGCGACAAAGCCTTTCAGCCCTGCTTTCTAACATAGTTATATCTGCTTTAGTCTAAGTGCTCTTTGTTTAGATGAACTGCTGGGAAGTCGGTTATGGGGTCACACTCTGACACACACACACACATGTTCCCATTTCAATGTATGGAACAAACGCTCACTGAAGTATATAAATAAAGACCAGGGCAGTCCTCAGTGCTTAGTCTCTGAGCCTCACTCTTGGAGTGTGAGCTCAGGAGGCTGCCCTTGCTAGCAAGAAAATCTGTGTTTCTCCTCTCTGATTCTCTGCTGAAGAAGTGTTTTAGAATACATCTCTTAACATAGAGAAACAGAAAGATCATTAATGCAGAGGATTGCAGCAGCTCTTGGATTTTCACTCTCTGCCAGATTTTAGAGGAACAGTCACATAAATTTCATTCCAAATTTTTCGCCTTTGCTTCAATTAAGATGTGAATTTAAATCCTTTCTTGTTCAAATAGTTCATTGACATAGTAAAGAAGTAGCTCGGGAACTCAGTAAGTAGGAGCAGTGATAGTTTAAAGACATTTTCTAAAATAAAAAAGATTTCATCATCCGCAGTTTGTGAAAACTGCAGTTAAAAGAACAAATCAGTAAATTCACAAATGATGGACTCTTTTCAGAGCTTCATGTACTGATTAACATACAGTTCAAAGATGTACATTAGGGTGCACACTGGTTATGTGGATTTTGCTATATGAATATGCTCAAGAGTCTATTTGAGCTAAAGACTTGAAATATATATGTATATTTTAAATCAGTAGCACAGATAAAATGTTTTTGGATAACAAATGAGTCACATTTTAAACACTGTTTGAATAATCAAAGAGATATTTATAAAGGGCAGGCTACAACAGACATGCTTACCGGGAGCAGAGAAACACGCTGTATTGTCTCTTCTGCATAAGCCACACCAGAAACGCTCTGTGCGGATAGCAAAGCCTGCGCTGTGTGAGTGTCTGGACCCTCCACGCCGGGATCTGCCACACAACCTCGCACTGGTCCCCAGGGGCACGGCAAACTTGTAAGCCCTAGTTCAGCTCCCGAAAAAGATGCTCGAGTTGTTCTTGTGTCCAACAAAAATTAGTTCAAATATGTTTTATTTTTAATGTTACTGCATTGAAGTTAGCACAATTTAAATTCAAAAAATTATTAGTCTCATGAATGGCATCTTGACGTGGACTCGGTGAATGGCTTAAACAAACGAATACATTGTTTTACATCTCGTGAACTTGGATACACTCCAATGAAACTCGAATAGTAGGTCACACAATATGGAGATGATGACTTGGCATTTGTTAGGGAGGAGTGTAAGTATAGAGAGGAGGAATTCCTACTTCCCATTCATGTACTCTGCAATGTGCATTGTGTCGAAACTGTCCTTGTAGCACGTTTACTTTTTTCAGATTAAATAGCTGAGAAAAAAAGCATCAAAGTTGAGGTAAGTGTTCACCATAACTAAACAGTATCGTGTTTTTCTTTTAACTAGTTTCCGAGGGTGCCACACATGCTAATTTGGTGACTGCGGGAATGTGTAAGGAATGTTTTGGGACTGTACCCCTGTCTGATCTTAAAAAACGAACTTTGTTGTTACATTACAGCAATATTGAGGAAACATTTTACGGTTGATCATGGAGCAGGATGAAGGTCAAATAGAAAGTCCCTGGGACGCTTCCGGTTATGCTTCTATCCGGCGTAGTCATCTGACCGTTCCATGCTATATCGCCCCTCCTGACCTGGAGTGGTCAGGAAGTTTTTGGGGTTTTTTTCTTATACGCTTATGGTACCCGATGGAGGAAGCATCCCGAGCTCTTGGAAGTAATTGACCGGGATGAACCGACGGTCATCTGACTCCTTGATGTGCGTAAAACAAGGCCGTTTTCTTTTAGGGTTTCTGTTTTTCTGTCTATTGAGCGTTTCTGCTAATGAGAAAACCTGTTGCAAAAGTAGCTAAAAAAATGAAGAAAAACTCTTTACTTTGGTCTGAGAAGGAGTGGCTGCACAAAACCAGAAATACCTGATCGGGGTGATTCAATAAAATTATTTAGGATTGAGTTCTGAATATGTGCGCGGTGCTTTTTTTAAGTAAGGGGTTTTTTTTGTTTTGTTTTTGTGTTTTTTAAACATACAAGGACTTGAGACCTGTATGAAATACTAATTTCGATTAGAGGGGTAGTTGACTCCTCCTTGATGTTTGTAAAACAAGACCGTTTTCTTTTAGGATTTCGGTCTGTCGAGAGTTTTCAACTAATGAGAAAACCCGTTGGAAAAGTGACTCTAAAAACAGAAAAGTCTTTCCCACACAATACCTCATCCGAGGGTGTAAAATTGTTTGGGGCCTATTTCTAAATAGGACCGAGTTTTGAATATGGGCGCGGTGCTTTTTTAAAAAAATTTTATACATATATATATATATATATGCAATCCGTTACTAGTCAGATAATCTTAAAGGTTTTTATTTTATTGCGCCTGTAATAAGATTAACGTAAGAAAGCAAAATAAAGCCGCTATTGAAATTGCGTTGTTTTTTTGAAAAAAGAAATAGCTTTTTACCGAGAAAATGGTTATCAAGATCATTGTCATAATACTGAAACAATTAAACAGAATCCAAACTATGAGTTTGTCTGTGAAAAACTAACTGCTGCAATCCTTCTCTCTGTCTCTATACACTCATCAGAAATCTCCCTCCCCAGTAACCATACCCCTCCCTCTCTGATCAGAATTATCCCTGAAGCATCCCCCCCCCCAGGAACCACACCTCCTTTTTTCCCCACCGGATGTGATTAGTCACACATATGGAATCGATTAGAGACTTCCGGAGTTACCCCCTCCCCTCACTGGATACAATTCGTCACGCTTATGGATCATATTACACACATCTGGATTCGATTAGTCACTTCCGGAATACTTCCGGTAGGGTCAAAAGGTCAAGGCTAGGGTCATCAATCAAACTCGCATTATTCAGTGACACAAGCTGGACACCATTTTTTTTTCTGCTGCTTCCTTGCTCTTTATTCTTTCCATCACTTCCATTTCCCTGCACTGTCAAACTCAATAATACTTCAAATCACTTCCACGGTCCAATCATTTTCTCAGCTGCCTTCTTTGAAGCATGCCTCTATCTTCAACTACAGCACCATCAGCATCCAGACTCTGTGGGAGTCTAACCGTCAAATAGCTTCATGAATATCTGTATCCCAATAAATCAGGTTTCGTTTTTCCACACCATCTCTCCTTATGGGATTATTTCAATCAGTATAGAAAAATATTCATAAGTGGGAAACAGTAAGATGATCATTACATTTTAATTACAAATACACATTTACTGACAAAAAAGTAAGTTGTAAATCAATGATGATATGCATTGAGTTACAACCAATTTTGTTGTCTTAACAAAGACAACGAAAGCCTTAAACTGAAAAGAAGGTATCCGATTAATATCTGAAGCATTAAGTTAAATCATTTAACACCAAGTATTACAGACACAAATCAAGTTTGTGACATGTCATTGAGGACATCAGCATATTTGAAAATGCTTCAAATATGCTGTGAATGGCTTGTGAATGATTCCAACAGCTTCATGCATCTGTTAAACTTAGCTGAAAAACAAAACATTGAACAGTTTTTTACAGAAACACAATAGTAGAAGCTGCAGTGGTTACAGACAAGCATGTTAGCAATGTAATGGTGCATTATATAGGAAAGCCAAGAGCCACAGGAAAGATGATCCCCTAACTTCCCAAACTGTAGGATGGATTTTGACTCCATGGGGACAGCTCTGATTATGCTGCACAAGCTCCGCCCTCAGACTTGTCTCAGTGTGTTGGCTCATGTTTCATTTGTCAAGCTTTGATAAACTGTAGGAGGAATATGTGTGCGCCCTTATGGAGCGCCACTTACGGTCCATTTATTGTTCTGACACAAACAGAGTAAATGTAAGGGAACAGCCACTGCATTTTAACAGCTGGACTTAGCCCGAAATCAGCTGTTAAAAGAAATCTATGAAAACGCTTGTTGCACAGTCGAGCTGGTGTAACAGAAAAAGAAGCAGGAGGGTTTAGCAGGCAGAGGTTTGCAAATAAGAATCACGGAATTGAAACAAAGAGCTTGATTAGTGTGAAAGTGAGCTGTAGCCCCATCAGAGGTGTGATAAAGATGGAGTTTCTCCATCCGGAATTAATGTGTGAACAACAATTATTCATGATTGATTCTTTATTAATGTTTCTTTATACAAGATCTTAGTGTCCAACATAAAGGCTGACGCTGGACTCTCACACCACACCAATGCTGCCGTTACACTGTCAACACACCACTTCACCATAATTGACATCAGGACAGACTGTCAGAGGTTCACTGCCAACATTACAGCATGTAAACATAAAATACAAGGAATGCAATATTTGTGTAACATATGAACACAACACTGTGAGAAAGCAACCAGGTTTAAAAATTATTGAGCCAATATTTTCAGCTTATATGGCTGTGTGATGTAACATAACTTAAGCAGCAAGGAAGGTGATAAGTAAATACTAGTGATGGTCCGCTTGAAGCTGACACTCCGGTGCATGTGTCAAATAAATCGAACACACTGCTTCAGAAGCACTGTGTCGAAGCTTGATTCGTTTGGCCAGAGTCACGTGATCAGTGATGTCCGAAGCTTCATTTAGAACCTAACTGCTTCGGTGTCTGATTCAATGGTTTATAAGGAAGCGAATCATTCGCGGGATTTGCGGTGTTTTGATGGTGACAGATAGCGAACCACTGATCATTCCACTGAGAGATTTGGAGCCAGCGAGGAATAGAGGAGGTTCTGTTGTGTGGGAGGATTTTGAGTTGATTTTTGTCAATCGGGTGGGTTTTCCAGCTTTGTGTTCTGGCTGTTTGCTTTTGTTTTGTGCGTGTTTATTTTATCTGAAAACGGGAAAAACTCAAAATGTCAAACATCTGCTTCCATAATATAAATATCATTAAATAACTTTAGAAAGACTTCTATTTGACTCTTTACATGTAATGTTGTAAAAATATATATTTTATTGTTTAATTAATCTTTAAACGTTAGTCTGCCAAATGTGCAGCATTTGAATTTATTTATTCTCTTTAGCTGATAGTTGGTGGGGCCCAGGTAGACTGTATAACTGCATCTCTACCAGTTTCTCTGCACTCCAGCCTCCTCTGTTCCATGTGAAGGGATGTTCCTTATTTATGAAGTGCTTATATTTTGAATATATTTTTGTGTATTTCTTGAGACATTGTTGAATGTCTTAGCAGCGTAAATATTTATGGAATAGTCTAAGGAGCTTGGAAAGAAAAGCGTCTGGACTTGTTGGAAGCTTCTTCAGTTCAGAACTGAAGAAGTTCTGAACTGAAGAAGCTTCTCGGATGAGAGGTGAAACGTCTTCAAGCAACTTAAAGAAGTCCAGACGCTTTTCTTTGCAAGCTCCTTTGACTACGATGACCTGGATGACTGAGAACCTTCACAGACATATGTAACGTGGTATTTTTCAATTATTGTATTTACTAACATCAAGAAGTCACAAGCAAAGGAAGACCACACCATGGTGCATATTTAAACAAGGAGAGTTTACTGGTCAAAACTATTTATTAAACAAATAAACCACATTTTTTTAACCACCAATAAATACACGTTCAAAGCAACACAACGGAAGCCCAATATCAGACAGGATTCCACTCTGTAGAGTGGGCAATCATAATGAAGCGGTTGGTTTTATTTTGTGGATTCAAGCTGCTCTTCATATTTTCGGCCACCAGATGTCACCAGAGAGGACTGTGTTGAAAAGCTTCGAGTAATGAACCGTTTTTCAATACAAGCTTCAGAAAGCTTCATTTGGCCATCACTAGTAAATAGCATTAGCAGACGATTGAAGTTCTTTTAAGCATACTTTATTGCTGGCATCTCCATTTTACCATAAAACAATCACACATGCAAAAATCCCACTGGCTTTATACAGGACTTTGCCCACACCTGACCTCGTTAGTCCCTACCATTGAAACAAAATAGGTCAAACCAAATAATACAATTCTAAACAAAGAACAGGAATAAAGTCATGCATGAAACTGACAAACTCATTTACTCAACTAAATAGTTTGTAAAGTAAAACACTGCATACAATATAACTCAAAAGGCTACTTTAAAGAAAACAAACAATACTATACAAAATGAAAAACCCTCCATTTGGTTACACCCAGTGATGCAATCATTGACCTCATGACTCTATATAAACAGGAAGTAGTGGGCAGCCCTTCCCCTACACCTGTCTCACATATAGGACCTGAGTGCACAACATGGACACCATGGTAAGTATAACCAAAGCAACATAAAGAAACATAATTTACCAGACATGTGCCTGTAAACAGAAGAAAATTCAGATGACCTGGGCCCTATTTCAGGAAGCCGGTTTAGAAAACTCAGAGTGAAAAACGATACTCGGGGTTGAGTAACCCCGAACTGTCCAACTCGGAATATTCGGTTTCAGAAAGGCTGATAACAATTAATTCAGTCAACGCGAAGTTGCTTTAACCCCAAGTTAAGCGCGCGCACGAGGATACATAAAGCCCTGATTAGTGGAGCACAGATTAAGCGAGTCACCATGGAGACGGAGGGAAAGAAGGCGCGGTCAATGTATTTTACAGCGCTTGAGGCCGAAATTCTGATGGCAGCATATGCCGATAACATGCAAATTCCACGGAAAAAAAGTAACACAGGCTCAGCTGCAAAAGAAAGGGAGCATGCATGGCAAAACATAGCCGACAGAGTCAATGCGTGAGTGTTAATTTAAACATTGATCTAGGGATTTCCACCAATTTAACACGTTATTTTATTATATTTTATTTTGTATTTTATACATTTTATTTTGTGATGTGATGTGAGCGCAGGTGCAACCCAACAGGCCCCAAACGTTCCTGGCAGCAAGTAAAAATGAAATATAAAAATATAGTCCAAACAGGTAAGGTGTAATTGTATTATGAGCCATAGTGCTTGGTCTGTTTGTCCGATATACATCAATTGCAGTTAGAGGCTACATTAATTTTCTTTCTGTAAGCACTTATTGAAATTATCTGAGCACATTACAAGTACATATTTGCTTACTCTGTATGCTCAAATGTGACCCGTTATAGCCAACAGAAAAAAGCGGAGGCCCGAAAAACAGGTGGGGGTCCTCCACCACCACCACTTCATTTACTGAAGGAGCAATGATTGGAATGTGAGTGCCATCTGTACAGCCAATCACGCCTGGGAACCGTGAACATAAATGTAAAATTTAAGTAGTAGTTCAAGTATCACCACATCATGAATTAAGTTTTGTTCATCCTGATACCTGCAATTTTGTGGAATCCCTCTTTGATAAATCTTGTGGGTCTATGACCGGGGAACACCACAAACGAGTACAGGAGATGTTTCAGTGCAACTGTAACATTCCTGACTGCCCGACAGACGGTAGCCTTGGAAACGTGCTCAGCGTCACCAATATTATGCAGAAAGCTCCCGTTTGCAAAAAAAACCGAAGTGCAATACAAATAATATGTACAGAACTGAGAGAATGTCCGCGATGTCAAATCAAATCAAATCAAATCACTTTTATTGTCACATCACATGTGCAGGCACATTGGCACAGCACATGCGAGTGAAATTCTTGTGTGCGAGCCCCACAAGCAACAGAGATGTGCAAACACAACAACACAAACGAGCAAAATACAAGACTGGCCGACCTGAAACTAATAAATATATGTACAATATATAATAGTGTATGCATTTCTGGATGTGTATACTAAATATTTTCCTACGTGTGTGTGTGTGTGTGTGTGTGTGTGTGTGTATACACATTTTTACAAATTAAATAGTAAAAAAAAATAAAATAATAATAATAATAAAATATATAAAATATACAGAGTTGAATATGTGCAAAACAAGTGGCATTTATATACAGTATGGAGTGCATAATGTTGAAGTTCCAGTAGTGAAGCTGAGGTGTCTATGACGTGTTCAGCAGTCTGATGGCCTGATGGAAGAAGCTGTCTCTCAGTCTGCTGGTACGGGACCGGATGCTGCAGAACCTCCTTCCTGATGGAAGTAGTCTGAACAGTTTATGGCTGGGGTGACTGGAGTCCTTGATGATCCTCCTCGCTTTCCTCAGGCACCGCTTCCTGTAGATGTCTTGGAGGGAGGGAAGCTCACCTCCAATTATCCGTTCAGAGCACCGCACTACTCGCTGGAGAGCTTTGCAGTTGTAGGCGGTGCTGTTGCCGTACCAGGTGGTGATGCATCCAGTGAGGATGCTCTCAATGGCACAGTGATAGAAGGTCCTGAGGATGCGGGGGCTCATGCCGAATCTTTTCAGTCTCCTGAGAAAGAAGAGGCGCTGCTGCGCCTTCTTCACTGTTTTGTTTGTGTGTACTGACCACGTAAGATCCTCAGCCAGATGTACTCCAAGGAACCGGAAGCTGCTCACTCTCTCCACAGCAGCGCCGTTGATGGTGATGGGGGTGTGTACTTCTCTGCACCTCCGGAAGTCCACTATCAACTCCTTTGTCTTTGCGACGTTGAGGGTGAGATGGTTGTCTTGACACCAGTGGGTCAGGGCGCTGACCTCCTCCCTGTAAGCCGTCTCATCACCGTTGGTGATAAGACCTACCACTGTAGTGTCGTCCGCAAACTTCACAATGATGTTGGAGTTGTTAGTGGCCGTGCAGTCATAGGTGTAGAGTGAGTACAGGAGAGGGCTCAGTACACACCCCTGTGGAGCACCAGTGTTCAGTGTGATGGGGGATGAGGTGATGCTGCCCAGTCTGACCACCTGGCGTCTGTCAGACAGGAAGCTAAGGATCCAGCTGCAGAGGGAGCTGCTCAGTCCTAGATCCTGCAGATCTGTCACACGATGTGTCACATGAGCAATATTAGGCCTGAGGATGTTATTCAAATAAATTATAGATTGTGCTGAAAAACGGTAACGTTCACACAGGAAATCATCAGGAAATGATAAAATGTCCGAACGCGCTCTAATCACTCTCTCGGCGGCGAGAGCTCTCGGAGAATTTGGGCTTCAACATCTACTGGCTCTTCAAGGAAGGAGCACGCCATGTCTGACACTTCCTACAGTCAGGTTCTGACAAAGAGGCGGAGAAAGTCAGGGTTAGTTGAAGTAAACCTGCTAGGGGGCAGGTTAGCTTCACGGAGTGTGTCGTCATAGTAACTCACTCAGGATTAATCTAAACTCGCTTTGTGAAACCGAAAACCCAGAGTTTTCGTTAACTCAGGGTATACTTACTCAGAGTTTGCACTAAACCGGCTTCCTGAAATAGGGCCCTGATGGTTAGTAGTGTTTGCTTTAAAACACATGCATGGATGTAAAGGATGTAACTACTGCTACCACAAACAAAACCCGGGATATTGTGTGTTAAGAGAAGTTACACCAGCAATGTCTAAATCAAAGCATTATGGCTGACTGTAAAATAACAGAACACAAAATAACAATATATGCAAGTGACAAATGGCAAATGAATTCTGTCCTAGCCACTTTGTCACAATTTTCAAATGATAAGCTTTCAACAATAAGTGAAAGAGCATGTGGAGAGTTTGGAAACATCCCATTAAGAAAAAGAAATCAAACATTTGGATTCATTTTAATGAGCTCAGACTTGTTGAAAATGCAGAGGAGCTGGTTGTGAACTGAGCTTCAGAGAAACACAACATACTGATACTCACTGTGAAGCTTTGAGTGGAACAAGACAGAAAAACAACATGTGGATCCTGGAATAATCAGAGCTTCCATCTTTAAAGGACTGAAGACGAAGAGCTTTACAAGGAATCCTTTAGAACAGTTTAAAACATTAAAATCAGTTAAAAACTGGTTGAATCCATGAGTGAAAGAGTCAGAAAAGTACAGATTGAACTGATCTCTTCAACAGTCAGAGTGTTTCTCTAACAGGAGACACTCTTTACACTCAACTCAGCACAGACTCACTGAGGAATCAGGATTAACCCAAAACCCAGGATAAAGAGGTTCAGTGAATGTGGTGTTGAAGGTGTAGACGTGGATCAGAGTGTCAGAGGAGACTCTGTAGAAGGACAGAGTGCCAGCAGGACAGTCCACATACACTGCTGCTCTGTTAGAGACAGAGGAGGAGGAGGAGGAGGAGGAGATTGATGTTTTTATCCTATTGTGCCTGACAGACTGAGGACCATCATCAGAGCAGCTCAGACTCCAGGACTGATCATTGAGTCCAAACACACAGTCATTACTGCTTCCTTCCCTTCGGATTCTCCTGTAACTCACTGATATATCAACGTTTTCTCTCCACTCGACCTCCCAGTAAGAGCGACCAGTCAGACCATTTCTACACAGCAGCTGCCACTTGACATCAAATCTGTCTGGATGATCAGGATATGACTGAACCTTCTCCACATGTGTCACCTTCCTGTTGTTGTCAGACAGTTGGAGCCTTTTGTTCACTGTGTTTGTGTTGATTGTGAGTTGACAGGAATCTGACGGAGAGAACAAACACAATCAAGCTGCAGATCCATCATCTGTTCATTGATTGTGTTGAGATTTAAATATATATTTTAAGGCTTATTTGCTGATTATATTGTTTTATGTATAAAAAAAAAAGGGCCAGCTTTGAGACAACTGGCCTTTGGGGGCTGTGCAGGGGTCTCTCTTCCGGAAGATGATTGAATAAAACAGAAATATAAATGTTTTGACCACTATGACTCAGGTTTTCTCTGTTCTATCGTGTCTAATTGACACTTTGATGATGACTCCTGACATCAGAGATGTGAATGAGTGATGTGACAGTTTGAAGATGGTTGAATGTGTGCTGCTTTGTTTTCATGAATCCCATTAAAAACACACTTACACTTCCTCAGACCTGGTGTCAACCATCGGACTCCAGCAGGCTCCACCCTGAAAGGAGGAGGGGGGTCAGAGCACCACAGTCTCAGCATGCACACATGGACATTACATGGCTCTCATTCACATGAACATTCACAGTGTTCATCAAAGTGAAAGCCCGGAGGAATGAATTGTCTGTGGTGTCTGTTTTTGTTAACAACACTCTGTATCATCTGCCTGAAGAAAGAAATGCGAACAGTTTATCTCCATGATGTTAAAGGTCTGTAGAGATGTGTTTGTGCCATTTCCTCATTCTGGACCTTTACAGGTCCTGGATGGAGGAAAGACAGCATAGATGAGCCTCTCTAAAGACCTTATTGTCTGTTGCTTCATGACTGAGGCCAACAAGACAGTGACGGAAACAGGACAGGAATGGATGATGGCCAATTTCTCCAGACTGCACAGGGTTATATCTTTGTATTAGTTCTGACACGTTCATCAACACCATATCTCGAGTCATTGGAGAAAATATCTGAGTAGAAAAAGGTCGGATTTTTGCTGTAAAAACCACAAACATGTTTAACCAATCATTTTCAGAACTTGAAATGCTCATAGAATTTGTGCATTTTAAAAAGTGATGCATACGTTTTGCAAACAACATGCAACTATTTCCCTAAAAATGCAGCCAAGGCCTCAGGTGGTTTTATATAAGCATTTCAAACTTCACTATGTCACAACCCGGCTCAAGGACGTGACAAGCAAGTGGGATAACACATACAGTCTTTTAAAGGCTGTAAGATATTTTTAATGAAAATAAGGTGAAGAAAGTTTAACACAATTTAAATGATATAGCAGCGATAACAAAAGCGCCGAATGAACACGATGAATGCCAGACAGAGAGAGATTCAATCAAGGTGGCTTTATATGCTGGGACTGGCCTTCTCAGGTGTGCTGCGTCTATAATTGGGTCAGCTCAACCTACCACTTACCTGAAAAAGACAGGCAACAAGAAAAGCAAAACACAAGGCCAGCCCACTGACTGTCACAACTAGTAGAACTGACACACAAAACCAAAGAATGACTACACTACACACTAACTGTAGCACACACAACTGATACAACGTCCATTTCATGGGCAGGAAAGGAAAATTCCTTTGTTATGTCATTATCAATTAAGTACAAAAAAGGCAGGGGGTGGATTTGAGGTGTGGTGCTTGCATTTGGAAGAGTTTGCTGTAAACTAGGGGTGGGTGGTATAAACGGTAAACTGTCGAAACGATCTAAATTTGGCGGTAGAGCTTTTGACTATACCGCTCTGCCTCGATAGCGTATGTTGATGGTGTCATCAAGCTGCGCCTGTTTTGGATCAAAGCATCGCATCATCTGCAAATTATGCCAGGCCACAGTAATGGCAAAGCGACGAAGCAAGTTTTGGAATATGTGGAAAGCCAAAAACTGCGCTCCTTCCACTTCTCTACCATTGAGTCATTAATGTTACATACCCTAAAATGAAGGGATTATGTTAAGAAAATGCTTTAGTTTGTCACATTTTTATGCAAGCTTTTTGTTTAAACCAATGAATTAAAGCTGAAAGTCTGAACTTCAACTGCATCTGAGTTTTTTTATTTAAAGTTCACCGTGGTAACCCAAAATTGCAAACTGTTGTCTCTGTCCAAATATTTATGGACCTATTTGTAGGTCTACTTTTAATGAAACTCACAACATGACTTATCAGTTATCATGTTCCTGCAAACAGGCTCCTTGGAGACCCCCTACACAAATATCCATGTACTATCCAGCTAGACTAGTGTGTCTGTCCCTGAAAATATTCCTGCATGTGTGATTGTTCATGTCTCATCTGCAGGAAACAAACAGGAAGTGAGTGAAGGACACAGGAAATGTTTCCAGCTCTTTCTCCTCTATCAGACATTCTCTCCATACCTGAGAGTGTCCAGTCTCCAGCCTGGATCCTTCAGTCCACCCGACAGCAGCTCAATTCCTGAAGTCTCCCTGGATGATTGTAGCTCAGGTCCAGCTCTCTCAGATGGGAGGGGTTGGAGCTCAGAGCTGAGGCCAGAGAAGTACAGCCTTCCTCTGTGATCAGACAGCCTGACAGACTGCAGACACACAAAACAACAATCCATCTGTCAACAATAATTTTCTGTTTGTCACATATAATAACATCTGTCCATTTACATGCATTAAATTTAACTTTATTTATAAGTGACAATTCCCAAAAGACAACAGCAGTCATCTCAAGCTGTTTAACAGTGTAAGGTAACAGCAATATACTACAATATTAGAGAGAAAGCCCCAACTATCAGACTATCTACTTTGAGCAGTACTTGGTGATGGTGGGAAGGAAGAACTCCCTTTGACACAAAGATCCTCCCTGTGAAAACAGGCTCCAGGAGGAGCATCTACCATGACTGGTTGCAGGGTGAGGGGAAAGAGAAGAGGTGAGCTCAGAGAGACAAGAACAAAATACAAACTAGGGAGAGAGGAGACAAAAGTTAAGGACATGCAGTAGTGACATATAAAAGCATCAGGAGTGAAAAGAGGGGAGTGGAGAAGAAAGCAGAGCATCATGGGAAGTCCACCAACAGCCTTAGCCGATAGCAGAATAACTAAGGGATGGTTCAGGGTCACCTGATCCAGTTCGAACTATAAGCTTTATTAAAAAGGAAAGCTTGAAGCTGATCTTCAAAGTAGAGAGGGTGTCTGTGTCCTGAACACAAACTGGGAGCTGCTTCCACACCAAGTCCAACATAGCCAGGCTGAGTCGTTAGATTAGTCCAAAGTAAAGTCAGAAAGTCATTATTTGTGTCACATTTTAGTGAAAATGTAGAAAAACTATCCAAAAGTTATTTCTAAATCTGATATTAAACAGTTTAAATGGTGAAAAAAACTGTAAAGAAAAGAGAAAGTCAATTAAAAAAAGAGAGTCGATAAAAGCCTCAGTTTAAAACTCAGACTTTTAAACTGGTGATTCTCCTTCTCTGCTCCATTTCGTCTCTAGACTTCCTGTTCCTATGAGGGATTTGATTAGCTGAACATCCTTCTGGCCTTTCTTTAGTTCTTTGGGTGCTAATCAAAGGAGAAAACACACGGGTCATGTGACATGACATAAGTAGCGCTCTGATTGGTTGGGAGTCACAAACCATGGTGCTGTTTGCAAGCTTAGCTTTGCAGTGCCAAGATGATATCTTAAATAGGGATGAGACGCTCCACACTGACGTTTCCACACTTAGGAGCTTCTAAAGTGCAGATGTTTGGAAACGCTGCGCCGTGGTTCAAACAGTCAGATTTCATTTCATTTCATTTCATTTCATTTTTATTTATTTCACACTTGGTACAACCAATCAAACAAAACAACCACATCTTCTATCAACAAAACACAACAACCATGTGTGAAAAGGAGCAGGAAGAAGAAAATATTCTTATCAAACCCTGCCCCCTATAGTCCCCAGATCACGTGATTCCGGCTGCCACAGGTAGCATACCTGCTGCTTTCAGGCATTGCCAGGCTCAGGAATTCCAATTTTTGATTGGCTGGTCTTTTGGACTTTTTGGGCCTTGTAATGACTGAATGAATGCTTTTCATTCAGAGAGAGAGCCACACACTGTCTGTAACATCATTAGAAGATCTCAGTAAAAACACCACCTCTCCTTCAAGGACTAAATCAAACAGGCACCAGTTTTCAGCTCTGTCTGCTCTACTTCTTTCTACTTTCTTCTTTTCTACTTTCAATAGAAAATAGGATGTACTGCATTCAGGGATATCATCCTCACTGTCAGCTGTTACTCACAGACTGTGTGTAGAAATACAGAAAATTTTGACACTAAGTAAAGTAAGTAAAGTAAAATTTTATTTATATAGCACCTTTCAAGATAAAATCACAAAGTGCTTTACAGAGGCAGAAAACAGACATTAAAATAAAAAAAATAAAAAAAAATCAACCAAAAGCGAGTTTAAACAGATAGTCATGTCTTTTAAAAAGCAGTTAAAAACCTGAGTCCACAGATCTCAAACTCAGAGGGAGCGAGTTCCAGAGTCTGGGAGCCGCTGATACAAACGCTCTGTCACCTTTTGTTTTTAACCTTGTATGCGGGACAGCCAGCAACCCCTGGTCACAAGACCTCAGGGACCTGCTGGGGTCATAAGGAAGAAGAAGATCACTTAAGTAAGTTGGAGCTACACCGTGCAGGGCCCTATAAGTCATGATTATGATCTTAAATTGGACCCTGAACTTGACAGGGAGCCAATGCAGCTGAATCAGCAGGGGAGTGGCATGGGAGTGTTTGTGATGCTTTGTCAGAAGCCTAGCAGCAGCATTCTGAACACCCTGCAGTTGTTCCAGGGAGGCATTACTTAAGCAAGTAAACAAGGAATTACAATAATCTAAGCGAGATGAAACAAAAGCATGAATAATCATTTTCAATTCGGAACGTGACACAATGGGAGTCAGCTTAGCGATATTTCTTAAATGGTAAAAACAAGAGCAAACTAAAGATTTAACGTGTGTGTCCAGCGTCAGAGGTGGATCAAATGTAACACCAAGGTTCCTAATGGATGATTTAATATAGGAAGCAAGAGGGCCTAGATTTTTAACCACGAGGGGAACAAATTTCTCAGGAGCAAAGACAATGACTTCCGTTTTATTAGCATTTAGTTGAAGGTAATTACCAGCCAGCCGATCTCTAACGGAATCTAAGCAGGACTGCAAGATTTGGAGCTTAGAAACATCAGGTGGCCTAAAAGAGATATATAGCTGAATATCATCTGCATAACAATGATATGAAATATCAGAGAAACAGCTGAGAAGTTGCAGAAGAGGGAGTAAATACAACAAAAACAATAATGGTCCCAAGACAGAGCCCTGAGGCACCCCATAGGCAAGAGAGCTGACGGAGGATCTGAACTTAGAGGTAGCCACAGAGAAAGATCGATTTGACAAATAGGATTTAAACCATTCCAATGCGGTACCCAATACGCCCACCCAGTGGTTTAATCTATCTAACAAAATAAGATGATCAACAGTGTCAAAAGCAGAGGTCAGATCAAGCAACATCAAAACAGTGCACTCTCCAGCATCATAATTCATCAAAATATCATTAAACACTCTAAGAAGTGCAGTTTCGGTAGAGTGAGCCTTACGAAAGCCAGATTGAAGTTTATCAAGAAAGTTGTGTTCATCTAGAAAATCCGTGAGTTGCTTGGCCACAACCTTTTCTAAAATTTTGGCAATAAAAGGCAATTTTGAGATGGGTCTGTAACTGGAAAGCAAAGAAGGATCTAGTTTAGGTTTTTCAAAAGTGGGTGAATGACAGCACTTTTACAGTAAACGGGGACCTGACCAGAGAGTAGAGATGCATTAATAATTTTAAGAACACTAGGACCATTAGACTCAAAAACATTTTTAAGTAAAGACCCAGATAAAATATCAAGGGGGCAAGAGGATGATCTCATTGAAGTGACCAGCTTCAACAACTCAGGTAAAGACACTGGTGAAAATCTTTCAAATCTGACAGGCTTAAGTAAAATCGGAACAGGCAAATGGTACATGGAGGGAGAGATGTTGCTCCTTACATTGCTAACCTTTTCAACAAAGAAGGAAAGAAATTTTTCACAGTCTTCATTCGAAGAAATGGGGACAGCAGCAGAAGCTGGAGCAACAATATCCCTAATAGTGTCAAATAAAACCTTAGGGTTACCTTTTCTCCTAGAGACTAGGTTTGAAAAATAAGCAGCCCTTGCATCACGAATTGAAGCGTTAAAAGAAACTAAAAGGTCTTTTAAATGAAAGAGATGAACCTGTAAACAAGTCTTTCTTCACAAACGCTCAGCTTTACGACAGACACGCTTTAAACAGCGAATGCTGTCGTTTATCCAGGGCGAGGGTTTTGTAACAGGGGCTAGTCTAGTTTTAATAGTGCAAATATTATCGATAATAGAAAGACATTAATTATTAAAAAGATTTGTTAATAAATCAACATCATTAGAAGCAGGCAGAACCAAATTAAAAACGTTAGAAAATTTAGCAGCAGTAGAAGAATCTAAGACGCGCGAGCTAAAAGCACGACGCTCAGAGTCATCATCAATGTGCATGTTAAAATCACCAATTATTAGCAATCTGGACAACTTCAAGATGGAACATAAAAAGTCACTGAATTCCTTTAAAAATTGACTTTTAGGTCCAGGTGGACAATAAACTACAGCACAGTAACACGGAACTTTAATTCCAATTTTAACCAGCTGTAGTTCAAACGTTGACATTTTTTCAACCATTAATGAGCGACAGTGAAACCAGTTTCGATACACCACAGCCAGTCCTCCGCGGCTGACTGATGAAGGAGTACCCGCCCGGGGAAAAAAAGTGAAGCTAGAAAAGCATTCATTGATTTTAGCCCATCGACTTTCCTTTTTGATTTCCACTGACACTTCTATTGTGAGTCTGTGAAATCCAACAGGACTTTTGCAGGTTCCCTATAAGCCAAACTCCAGTCTGACAGTGAAACATCAGGCGATTGTTAAAAGATAAAGTTCAGAAAGGTTTCTTCATG
Source organism: Simochromis diagramma (assembly GCF_900408965.1). Lineage (NCBI taxonomy): Eukaryota > Metazoa > Chordata > Actinopteri > Cichliformes > Cichlidae > Simochromis > Simochromis diagramma. The sequence goes on along the minus strand of NW_024387094.1, from coordinate 48,829 downwards.
GTTCAGAATAGGGCTGGGCGATAAATCGAGTTTTTTTTTAAAAATATCGATATATTTTTATATGAGATATAAGATGTGACAATATCCTTTATATCGATAGTCTATGTTACATTATAATTATAGTTGTGGAGCCACTAGATTGCCTCTCTTTCATCCACTTTTGTCTTTACGCAATGTTACTCGACCTCGCCTCTCTCCTTAACTAAACACAACTCCCCCTCTTCTCCCATCGCTTCACCTGCAGGCAGTGACAAGATGGACACGGCAAATCTCTGTTAACAAGTTACCGCGCATCGCCCCATGCGTGTGGCTGGATGGCGTCAACGTGTTAACTAGCTAACCACGCCAACGCCGCGCAGCCTCAAATCCTTTCATTCTCTCAAAAGTTGACAGCACGCCTTATGCATGAATTGTGGTTGTGCTTGATGACTGTGAAACGATTTTATGTGGAACAATGCGCTCAGTAATCTGTCAAAAAAATTTTAATACGACTTTGGTAAGCTACAGAGCTGCACCGCTTGATGGCTTGTCGGAGCATTACGGCTACCGAGGTGCCTTGAGTAGTAATACGTACTGTGCTTCAACGTAATATTACAGTATTGTGTGTGTATAAGGACCATAAATGGCGCCTGTTAAGAGACATGGTTACGAAGCGGATTTCAAACTCCAGGCTGTCAGTCACGCAGTTAAAGTCAGGAACAGAGCAGCTGTGAAATCTGTATCTTTGTTATTATGCTCAGCGTTTCTTAGTTTACATTTTGAATTGTGAGCTTTTTGTTATGCACAAAAACAATGTTTTCTTTTATTTATGGAGCATTATTGTTTAATAAATGCTTAGTTTATTTTTGAGTAGTTTTTTTTCATGTACATCTATGCTGTATGTTAATAAAAGTGCCTGTGTGACATCTGGGACACAGCTTTGACTAAGAACTCTTTTTGTTCCTACTTTATGGCTTTAAAAAAAAATATCGAGACATAGCTTATATCGCCATCCAGCTAAAAAAATATCGAGATATGAATTTTGGGTCATATCGCCCATCCCTAGTTCAGAAGATGTTCAGCAGAGGACGACTTAAAGATATGCGTGAAATTGACGCTTATGATTGGTCAGAATTAGCATCTGAGAATGTGACAAATGCTTACTGTTTTAGAAAGAAAGAAAACACATACAGAGAGGGAAGTGATGGAAGTGAGGCAAAAGGTACATGTGTCACGCTGTAGGTCACATCAGGTGGAAAAGAAAAGTAAATGGTATCTTATGTCTGTGAAGGTTCTCAGTAATCCAGGTCATCGTAGTCGTAGAGCGTGGAAAGAAAAGTGTCTGGACCTCTTTAAGTTGCTTGAAGACGTTTCACCTCTCATCCGAGAAGCTTCTTCAGTTCTGTCAGAAAGAAGCTTCACCTCTCATCCGAGAAGCTTACTCGGCTGCCGTATCGCCAGAGGGGTGATACAGCACCCTCACGTCTGTCAGTCTGCCCCAGGGCAGCTGTGGCTACAACTGTAGCTGCCTCTAACAGTGTGTGAATAGTGGAACACACCCATATGCGCTCAATGTCAGCACATTTACAACACCCTCACAGTGCACATAGACATATAGGTCACACACACTCAAGCTCATACACTAATATTAGTTAATATGCACACACATAGTCAGACTTATGAAGTGTTACACCACATATCTTTTTTCCTCTTTAAACAAGTGTCTAGATTATCTTCACCCATAAAACAAAATATCCAGCGTACATCATTAGCCATATACACACAAATATGGGCACACTAAGTTTTATAAATTGGAATGTAAATGAACATGGCACCAGAGAAAAGAGGTTAAAGATATTTAAGCAGCTCAAAAAACTAAAGGCAGATGTTGTTTTATTACAAGAGACTCACAGATGTGTCACAAGTTTAAAAGAACTTAAAACACCTGAGTTTCATAATGTGTTTGCCTGTTTTAAATCTAGACAAAGGGGAGTAGAGTAAAATTGTTGATTTTATAGTATGCGACACAGTTATAGATCCAGAGTACAGATTCTTAATTATTAACCATGTATACTTAACAAAAAGTTATGTATTTTAAGTCTATATGGCCCAAATGTTGATGATCGCTCATTCTTTCACAGATTTTTTAGTGCATTCTCTGAACACCTAGACTGCTTTTTCTAGGAAGCGTATTTGGTCTTTGCGATGTATGGCGCTCCCATCACCCCAACAGTAAGGAATATACTTTCTTCTCACATGGTTATCACTCCTACTCTCGTCTGGATTATTTTCTAGTCAGCAGCTCACTGTTAAGTAAAATTTCAGACACTAAACTTCACCCTATCGCTGTCAGCCATCATGCTCCTGTATCTTTAACACTAATACATAAGAAGAACACTAAGAAGAAGTAAAAGCTGGAGGTTTAATACATCAGTCCTCAAACATAAAGACTTTATTAAATATTTTAAAAAAGAGTGGTCTTTATATTTAGACTATAGTGACACTCCTGGAACATCAGCATCTGTTCTATGGGAAGCAGGGAAAGCTGTGATGAGAGGTAAAATAATTTCTTTCTCATCACATAAAAAGAAAAAAGAAAACAAAAATATACAGGAACTAGAAAAAAAACATCAAATCCTTAAAAAAAAAGAAAGAAAACCCTACATGTCAGACCAAGATCAGGAAATACTGAACAAAACACGCGAAACAAAATTAGAATTAAATTATTAATTTAAAAATGAATAAATTCCTAAGCAAAGACTTCCCTTGCAGAATTTCGAACACAATAACAATTTTGTTATTCTTAGATAATCAAACAAACAATATTTTAGGGATTTCTACGAAACTTTATGTTTACCACTAAAAATGAAATTCATCAGTTTCTTGACAATGTAATTCTTCCAAAATTACTAGACAGTGAAGCAATAGCACTGGATTTGCCTGTGACACCAGGGGAACTCCAGGAAGCCCTGATAAGTATGCCTAATAATAAGCCTCGAGTTCCAGATGACTTTCCTGCAGAATTCTACAAATAATTCTGGACAATTCTGGCACCTGTATTACAAAGAATCTTGCAGGAAATCAAGGAAAAATGATCATCTGTGGAAAAGTTGGAATCCTCACCTGAGACTTTCCACTGCACACTGTGAACTCTTTAGTCTAGCAGACAGAAGCTTTACTCCTGAATCCTGCAGGTCACAGTTACTCAGGTCAAGCTCTCTCAGACTAGATAACTGGGAGCTGAGAACTGAGGACAGATCTTCACAGATTCTCTCTGAGAAGTTACATCCACTCAGTCTGAAAAATAAAAGACAGTCTATAAAACAAATACTCTGTAAAGCTTGTTAATACTTTTCACATTAAATCTTGTCTTTCAATTTTCATAGGAAACATTAACATACTAAGATACAACATCATATGGATGAACTTAGCTTAAATATTTAATTAATAAATCTAAAAACAAAATGTAATTTGATCTGACCTCAGAGTATTCAGTTTACAGTTTAAACTTTGTAGTCCAGCAGACAGAAGCTTCACTCCTGATTTCCGCAGGTTTTTGATACTTAGGTCCAGCTCTGTCAGTCTCAATGACTGTGAGCTGAGAACTGAGGACAGAGCTTCACAGTTTTCCTCTGAGAGTTCACAGATGTTAAGTCTGAAGATAAAAACATGAATAAAGATTATTATTAAACAGTAATCAAGGTGCAATAGCGTATTGTCTTGCGCTGAGCAGGTTGGTAAAACTTTACTTTAACTTAAAAATGATTAAAAATGCTATGAAACAAGGATAACTGGATAAAGTTTACCTTTACTGGTTAAATTGTTGATTATTTTTTTCGGTTTATATAAACAAAAAAGATATCAAACATATAAGCAACAGAACTAAACAGTTGAACTAAACTAAACAAGTTGATCTGACCTCAGAATATTCAGTTTGGTGTGTGGACTCTCCAGTGCAGCACACAGAAGCTTTACTGCTGAAGCCTTCAGACTGTTGGTACTCAGGTCCAGCTCTCTCAGATGACAGGACTGGGAGCTGACCACTGGCAACAGAATTTCAATGCCTTTTTCTGACAGGTTACAGCTGCTCAGGCTGAGAGAGAAAGGAAAAAAAGAGAAAAGAAGATCATAGGGAAACCACTACCAACTGAGCTAATAATAATAATTGTTACTATTTTTTATGTTTTCAGCATTTCTGATTTATTTCCCATGATTTTAAGATTTTTACTGATTATAGGATTTTAAGTGATGAGTTCATGTTTACTTACAGAGCTTTTTTAGAGGCTTTGACCACTGGCAGCATTCTCAGAAGAGCCTCCTCTGAAGCAGAATATTTCTTGAAGTCAAACACATCCAGATCTCCTGATGACAGTAAGATGAAGGTCAGAGCTGAGCACTGAGCAGGAGACAATTTACCTGTGGAGAGACTTCCTGAGCTCCTGCCCTGCTGGATCTCCTCCACTAGAGAATGATCATTCAGTTCGTTCAGACAGTGGAGCAGATTGATGCTTTTCTCTGCAGACAGATTCTCATGGAGCTTTTCCTTGATATACTGGACTGTTTCCTGATTGGTCTGTGAGCTGCTTTCTGTCTGTGTCAGCAGACCTCGTAGGAGAGTCTGATTGGTCTGCAATGAAAGGCCCAGGAGGAAGCGGAGGAACAGGTCCAGGTGTCCATTTGGACTCTGTAAGGCCTTGTTCACAGCACTCTGGTAGAAGAAATGTAGTTTGTATTTTGTTCCAAGGGTTTTAAATACGTGAGGTGTTTCTAGATTCAGCAGATTAATTCCAGAGTTGATGAAGGTCAGATGGACATGAAGAGCAGCCAGAAACTCCTGAACACTCAGATGGATGAAGCAGAACACCTTGTCCTGGTACAGTCCTCTCTCCTCTTTAAAGATCTGTGTGAACACTCCTGAGTACACTGAGGCTGCTCTGATATCGATGCCACACTCTGTCAGGTCTGATTCATAGAAGATCAGGTTTCCTTTCTGCAGCTGATCAAAAGCCAGTTTTCCCAGAGACTCAATCATCTCCCTGCTCTCTGGACTCCAGTGTGGATCTGTCTCAGCTCCCCCATCATATTTGGCCTTCTTCACTTTTGCCTGCACCACCAGGAAGTGGATGTACATCTCAGTCAGGGTCTTGGGCAGCTGCCCTCCCTCTCTGGTTTCCAGCACATCCTCCAGAACTGTGGCAGTGATCCAGCAGAAGACTGGGATGTGGCACATGATGTGGAGGCTTCGTGATGTCTTGATGTGGGAGATGATCCTGCTGGCCTGCTCCTCATCTCTGAATCTCTTCCTGAAGTACTCCTCCTTCTGTGGGTCAATGAACCCTCTGATCTCTGTCACTCTGCCAACACACTGTGGAGGGATCTGATTGGCTGCTGCAGGTCGTGTGGTTATCCAGAGGCGAGCAGAGGGAAGCAGTTTCCCCCTGATGAGGTTTATCAGCAGCACATCCACTGAGGTGGACTTTCTAGGGTCAGTTAGGATTGTAGTTTTGTGGAAGTTCAGAGGAGGTCGACACTCATCCAGACCATCAAAGATGAACACAACCTGGAAGTCTTCAAAGCTGCAGATTCCTGCTTCTTTGGTTTCAGTAAAGAAGTGATGAACAAGTTCCACCAAGCTGAACTTTTCCTCTTTCAGCACATTCAGCTCTCTGAAGGTGAATGGAAATATGAACTGGATGTCCTGGTTGGCTTTGTCTTCAGCCCAGTCCAGGGTGTATTTCTGTGTTAGGACTGTTTTCCCAATGCCAGCCACTCCCTTTGTCAGCACTGTTCTGATTGGTTTATTTCTTTCAGATGAGGCTTTAAAGATGTCTTCTCGTCTGATTGTAGTTCCTAGTCTGCCTGGTTTCCTGGATGCTGTTTCAATGTGTCTGACCTCATGTTCATCACTGACCTCTGCAGTCCCTCCCTCTGTGATGTAGAGCTCCGTGTAGATCTGATTCAGAAGGGTTGGGTTCCCTGCTTTTGCGATCCCCTCAAACACACACTCAAACTCATCCTTCAGGTTACACTTGAATTTAAGTTGACAGCACTGAAGAGTCTCTGAATTAAAAAACAGTATTTGAGATGATTAGTCTACTATGGTCTAAAACATGCTTTGTTTCTTAAATATTTTATTTTGTGTTTTAATCTCCTGCCTATGTGATCTGAGTCTGTGTGTGTTCGTGTGCGCTGTGTGGTGATGTAGGCGCAAGCATGTGTGCCCCGGTCACAGCTCCTTTCAGCTTGACCGAAGGTAAGTCACTGCCACGTTGCTCTCAGCTAATGAAAATTTATCAAGACCAGAAGCTGCAATCTGAATATATCCAAACTGCTGCATTTTAATCTGTTGTTAACTGACTCAGTCAGTATGAGTTTTGTAGAGCGCTGAGTTTGCTAATTTCAGGGTTTTTTTTTTAATGAGTATTAGCTCGAAGATTCAGCTTTAACATTAGCTCTAACATTAACATTATTCGATATTAAATATGATTTACCTATCTCTAATAATGGGCTATGTACCACAGGCCTTCTAGCTGGCTGTAATTAAACCTTTACTCAAAAAGCCATCCATAGACCCAGCTGTCTTAGCTAATTATAGGTCAATCTCCAACCTTCCTGTCATTTCAAATATCATTGAAAGAGTAGTTGTCAAACAGCTAACAGATCATCTGCAGAGGAATGGTTTATTTGAAGAGTTTCAGTCAGGTTTCAGAGCTCATCACAGCACAGAAACAGCTTTAGTGAAGGTTACAAATGATCTTCATATGGCCTCTGACAGTGGACTCATCTCTGTGCTTGTCCCGCTAGACCTCAGTGCAGTTTGTATCTTATCTATCTAATAGACGCCAGTTTGTTCATGTAAATGGAGAGTTCTATTCATACGTTTTTTTTTCTTCCCACTGTTGCCAAAGTGCTTGCTCATAGGGGGTCATATGATTGTTGGCTTTTTCCCTGTATGTATTATTGTAGGGTCTACCTCACAATATAAAGCGAGTTGAGGTGACTGATGTTGTGATTTGGTGCTGTATAAATAAATTCAATTGAATATGAACCATCCTCACGTGTCATCTGAAGCTCTGTATCCATCAAGAAATCCAGTGAACTAAAGAGACTATTAAACCAACCAGATGTTCATTCAATAGAGCTCGGACTTTTGTCGTAATGCAGAGCTGAGGCTACAGAGAAACCAGAGCTCTGTTTAGTCACATCAGGCTTTATGTGTTATGGACTTATCAGTATTTCCTGAGACCAACTACTGAATTCTTACCTTCTGATGAAAGTGATGAAGCTGTCTGGGCTGAAGGACTTCCTGTTGGAGGAATGTTCAGCTTGAGTAATAAATTTGTCTTCGAAAAAATGTAAGTATGATATTTGTACTCAATTATTTGAGAAGGAAAGACAAAATAAAAAGTAAGACTAAAATACTTAAATACATTTATAAAATAAGAATGACAATATGAGATCCAAGATGGCGTCACAAATGGATGCCCTGGTACTTCAGTGCGCTACTTCAGTCTTGTTTTTGTGCATAATTTGTGTGTCTGGACATGCTTCTGGATATTCTTACAGCAGAGAACTACAGGACTAAAACACTTTTGTTTTTTTCCCAGTATTTGTCACATCTGCGATGGATTTACTACAGAAAAAAATATGTGTGTGTGTGGTTGGAGGATGTGTTTGTGTGTGCATGTGTGTGCGCGCACCACTGGTCTATAGGATAACTGCTAACTGCAACAACAATACATGGTTAAAGTGAAACAGCAAAGCACAAGTACAAAAATAAAGGGGTTGTCACATGATTTGGAAGGCATTCTGGGCTCAGCCAATCAGAGCCAGAGGATTTCGTTGCGCGGGCATTTGCCCATAACACGGGCAGAAATATTGCCGTTAAGTGCCTTCTTAACTTGAATTTTTCATTAGATGGGGTATTCGTAAGTTGGGGTTCCACTGTATTTGAGAAGTGAAATGAAGGTTATTGGATTTACAGAAAGTGTGCAATAATTGCTTAAACAAAATCAGGCAGGTGCATAAATTTGGGCACCACAAAAAAAAGAAATGAAATCAATATTTAGTAGATCCGTCTTTTGCAGAAATTACAGCCTCTAAACACTTCCTGTAGGTTCCAATGAGATTCTGGATTGTGGTTGAAGGTATTTTGGACCATTCCTCTTTACAAAACATCTCTAGTTCATTCAGGTTTGATGACTTCCGAGCATGGACACCTCTCTTTAACTCACACCACAGATTTTCAGTAATATTCAGGTCTGGGGACTGAGATGGCCGTTCCAGAACGTACTTGTTCCTCTGCATGAATGCCTTAGTGGATTTTGAGCAGTGTTTCAGGTCGTTGTCTTGTTGAAAGATCCATCTCCGGCGCAGCTTCAGCTTTGTCACTGATTCCTGGACATTGGTCTCTAGAATCTGCTGATACTGAGTGGTATCCATGTGTCCTTCAACTTTGACAAGATTCCCAGTCCCTGCACTGGCCACACAGCCCACAGCATGATGGAACCACCACCACATTATACTGTAGTTAGCAGGTGTTTTTCTTGGACTGCTGTGTTCTTTTTCCTCCATGACATAGCGCTCCTTGTTATGCCCAAATAACTCAATTGTAGTTTCATCACTCCACAGCACCTTATTCCAGAATGAAGCTGGCTTATCCAAATGTGCTTTAGCAAACCTCAAGCGTCTCTGTTTGTGCTGTGGGCGGAGAAAAGGCTTCCCCTGCATCACTCTCACATAAAAGCATCTCCTTGTGTAAAGTGCGCCGAATGGTTGAACGATGCACAGCGACTCCATCTGCTGCAAGATGATGTTGTAGGTCTTTGGTGCTGGTCTGTGGGTCGACTCTGACTGTTCTCACCAATCGTCGCTTCTGTCTATCCGAGATTTTTCTTGGTCTGCCACTTCCAGCCTTAACTTGAACTGAGCCTGTGGTCTTCCATTTTCTCAATATGTTCCTAACTGTGGAAACAGACAGCTTAAATCTCTGAGACAGCTTTCTGTGTCCTTCCCCTAAACCATGATGGTGAACAATCTTTGTCTTCAGGTCATTTGAGTTGTTTTGAGGCCCCGATGTTGCTGCTCTTCAGAGAAAACTAAAAGAGGAGGGAAACTTACACTTGACCTCCTTAAATACTCTTTCTCATTATTGTATTCACCTGTGTATGTAGGTCAGGGGTCACTGAGCTTAACGAGCCAATTTGAGTTCCAATAATTAGTTCTAAAGGTTTTGGAATCAATAAAATGACAACGGTGCCCAAATTTATGCACCTGCCTGATTTTGTTTAAACAATTATTGCACACTTTCTGTAAATCCAATAAACTTCATTTCACTTCTCAAATATCGCTGTGTGTGTCTCCTATGTGATATATTTAACTGACATTTTTTTATTGTAACAACCAACGATTTATACAGGAAAATGATGACTATTAACAAGGTTGCCCAAACTTTTGCATCCCACTGTATATATCAATCTTCACAGCACTTTTAAATTTTATTTAAGTGCTTGTCTTACAGCATGTTTTGCACTAAGTACTGCAGCAATTTCCTAATCTTGTAAACCTGCTCAACTTTAGGTAATAAACCCTTTCTGATTCTGATTGTGTCAGCAGTGTTTAATGTTTCATTTTTCTCTTACTGACCTCCTTTCAGCCTCCCTAAAATCGACCTCGCCACCTCCATCACATGGTCTGAATACACCTGCACCATCACGTCTACTGTTTTCAGTCTGTCTGCGTTCTCCAGCTGGCACTTATAGATTTTAGGGAAGTCAGCTCCAGGTTCATACTGCAGGTAAAAGTGGAAATTCTTCAGCTCCTCTTCTCCCAAATTCTTCAACATTTCCAGCAGCTGCACTGGTGAGGGCTTCTCCATCTTTGATCTGTTAAACATGAAATCATGTGAACAGTCACAGTCTCTATCACATCTACATTTTACCAATTTAGTTTCAAGTTTTATTGTCATGTACAGATAAATAGTGTAGCCACATGTATCCATAATGAAATTCTTTGGCTCGTGCCCCTCAGCTCTACATGAGCATAGAGAGAGTGTGCAGTTATATTAAGGAGAAAATAACAGAAATTACCAGTGGTAATAATAAAAGACAAAAGGAGGGAAAAAATTATTAAATATTACAGAATTTACGACTAGTTGGCATTTACAAGTTTCTGCAAGAATTTTACTAAAGAAATGTAGTACAGTGGAACCCCGACTTACGAAATTAATTCGTTCCCGAGGGTTCAGTGCCTTCGTAACTTGAATTTTTTGTGAAACGGGTATTCTTAAGTCGGGGTTCCACTGTATATTGCACAGCTGATTAAATGTTTGATCTGGATTATTTGGGTTTTACTTAACTTTTTTTTTTCCTGGATGGATTGTTCTGTGATGGGAATAACATCACAAACTGAATAATAAAGAATCAACAATAAGACCTGATACAATAAGAACTAACCCCAAAACACCAAAGAATCATTAAAAGAGAATTGTGCAGAAATAAGTGTGACATGTAACTTTAATCCTAACACTGCTGTTAAAGAGTTAGACCCGAGGATGTTTAACGTGAGGTTTCTATATCAGGAATCTGGTACCAAGGAAATCATTATAATAACATTTACAATATAATCATCTGATGATGGGTTAACTCTGTTCCTTGGAGATATTCTCAGGTTCCCGTTGAATCTAATGAGCTAGTTCTCCTCTGTCAGAGCAGACAAACACAAGTATTAGCTGAGCTTAAACTTAGGCCACTGAGGGCTGCACTCACAGGCTGGAGCTGACCACTCGCTCTAAAACACACAAGTTTCCCACAAATCCCAATAACTCAGAACGTCTTTCTTCTGGTTTCAGCTGGAAATGTCTGACGCTCAAACTATTCATCCTCGTCTATCCAGCACCACCTGAGACATCTGAGTGGAAGTTCCTCCCTACGCTGTGTTTGAAGCAAAGCACAAAGGAGACACCTGCTGGAGCATCTGCAGGTGTCCTACTCAGCCTCTTCACTACAGAAACACCTCCTACAACATCCACCCTTTACACTCTGACTGCTGTGTTCGTGGAAACACTCCAACTCACACATATGAACATAGAAATGTGTGTGAAACACAGCTGAGCTGACATTAAACATGACAGAGGATTTATTCACAACAACATTTACACACACATTACCTCTTTGCAGGAGATAATACCTTTATGAGACACGGTTTATGATTCTAATGTTAGAGATCCTGCGGCTGCCTTTGGGGTGTGCAGGGCTCTCTCTTCCGGAAGATAATTAAATAAACAATTATAAATGTTTGACCACTATGAGTCGGTTTTCTCTGTTCTATCATGGGGACAAAAGAATCTGGGTTCAATAAGGTCCAGGTTCATGTTTATGTTTAGTTCCTCGTTTCTTCCTGTGAATAATGATGGAGCAGTGATGTGAGTGCTGAGCTGTGACATGGAGAAGAGTCATGGACAGTTAGAGATGATCATCTCACGTCTGAGCTTTGGTCTGGCTCTCATGTTCCCCACACAGAGTGGTTTTAGAGGGAGGGACTCCCTCCTCTCTGTCCTCACACTGATCCATGCTGCTCAATTCACATCAGCTCACACACACTTTCTACCTTCACCTGCAGAGGAAACACAAATCATTCACATGCACATCAACTGTAACCCTGCTTTCCATCACTGTGCTGTCCAAATATCAGCTGTTGCTTTCTTGCTTCATCTCAGTGTCAGCTGAATGCAGTCAGACAGGAGTGTGAGGCAGAGGAAGCTGCCATCAGCTGCTCTGCTTCTACTATCAGTCCACTAGATGGAGCCATGAAGCACAAACTATGCATTCACTGACACACATGGATTTATTGGAAATGAGAAGCTTCTTCCATTTAGTAATCAGGGAGTTTCATCAACCACCAACTCTGCTGCTGCTCTCTCTCTCTCTCTCTCTCTCTCTCTCTCTCTCTCTCTATATATATATATATATATATATATATATATATAGTCTCATGAACAACATTAACTAATTGTTAATTACTAACTAATCTTAAATGACTGTTCAGCACAGAAATGAAGCCCATCAATCATGTTTTACAGTCCCGTGGTCTCAGCCTCAGATACTCAACTAATCAAAGTGATGTCATGACAAAAATGAATGACTAACAAAACATTTTTCTCCTTCATTTCTGTCAAACAAAGCTGTATGTAACGTGTCTCGCGGTTAGTATCATGGTTGCTAGGCAACCTGAACAGCGCGACGAAGCGTATACCGTCCCATTTCAGAAGCCTCTCACTTCCGCACTTCTTGTACTTATAGTACGCACCGTACTTCAAGCGCGTTGACCCTGAATTGGGACACAGGAGCGTCAGCTTCAAGCGAGCCATCACTATCTGAACTATCGAGCGGTCTCTCTCTTGAATGGAGGGACCGGAAATAAAAACACACAGCTTGTTGTGAGAAGAAATCAAACACGAGCTGAACAAACAGTAAAGTTCCTAAAAACGAACTGTTAAAGGAGGAAACAAAGCAAACTTACGGTTTCTTCACACACACCAACAACAAGCTCCACTTACTTCCTGATAGTTTAGCTGCTTCCTGGAAAGGAAGGCCTTCATCTACGTGCAGACCGATTTTCACAATAAAAGCACTCTGTAACTAAAGTAACGTCACACTGACAGTTTGTGACTTTTTAACTTTGTGCTGACAGAATTAAAGTAACTTGGTGTCACTTCTTCTTTCCCGTTTCTCTGAGCAGTTTCAGCTTTGACTGAAATAATCATACTGGTAATTATCAGCCGTTGTATTAAAGGATTTATCAGTTTATTCCGAAAATCAACAGGAATCTGGTGCTGATCAAAGAATTTCCTTTTAATGGTTGACATTCAAAGCTTTAAATGGACTTACCAACTTGCTACCTGGGATGGTTTTAGAGGCCTGGCCAGTCGCCCCGATGGACTCTTACTTTGAAAGGATGGTGTCACCTGTAAGAGCCATTTACACTAAAACTCATTAATACTCACATTCATGCATGTTTCACAAAGCGTTCAAAAGGAAACAATTTAACTGCAGGAGATTTTATTAAAGTCATTTAGCAGACTTAAAAATAATAATACTCACAGAAACGTAATCAGATTGTAGGACCCATATGAGTTGTTCCTTTTTTGATTAACTGGGTGGGTTTAAATTGACTCACTGTATTGGTGCACGGGTGTGGGGTGTGACTCATGGGTGTGTTAGGTGATAAATGTGGTTGCACTCACCTGTTCTCCAACCTGGGGCCTGTTCTTCGTACGTCGCTTACGACATCCAAGATCAAATGACACATCCAAGATCAAATCATCGCGCTAACCGTGAGCTCGCTAATCCGGTTCTCCGAACACACCTGCTGTTGTCGATTAGTACAGCTGGATGAAGTAATGTGAGATCACTGGGTGGCTCAACAGGCTGTCGTAAAAGGGGCTACGCATCGATAGTAGAAACATTGATCGGCAACCCTTTGATTGGTCGGCGAAAATGTCGAAGGAGCGCGCTCGGTATTTTTCGGCAGCAGAGCAAGAACTCTTGAGTGAGGGATTTCAGGAGTTTCAGAGTTTAATTAAAACGCAAGGGAACACTGCAAAGGCTGCAAAAGCAAGGAGAGAGGGCTGGCAGAAAGTTGCTGACAAATTAAACTCGTAAGTAATCTAATAATAATAATAATAATGGAGTGGATTGATATAGCGCTTTTCAAGGCACCCAAAGCGCATGACAATGCCACTATTCAGTCACTCTCACATTCACACACTGGTGGAGGCAGCTACAGTTGTAGCCACAGCTGCCCTGGGGCAGACTGACAGAAGCCAGGCTGCCATATCGCGCCATCGGCCCCTCTGGCCAACACCAGTAGGCGGTAGGGTAGATTTATTATATTACACTATATTATCCAATATTATATTACATTATATTATATTATAATATGTTATATTATATCCCCTTTCACATTAGAGCCACGACAGGACCCACTAGAACATGGGAACAAGTAAAAGTGAAATATAAGAATATTCTACAGAATGGTAATATTTATCACTTATATTGCTTTTAGTCTCTTGGAAAGAGACCCTGAAATAATCTGTTTGTTTATAACAGCAACCAAGAAAAGGGCAGAGCAAAAAAAGACAGGTGGTGGTCCTGCACCCCCTCGTCAACAAGTTGGTTAAGTAAATAATACCCTCATGGGAAAATCTATATCTCTCTGTCACTGTCGCGCTGAGCTAAAGGATCCTGTCTATCCCGCAATATACGCTGAATTCTGAGGACTCTCCTTATCAAACTTGCACCTTCCGCAATGGGTGGCTCGCGTATACGGACAGGACATGGCTGCGACAGACTTCCCAAATCCACCTTCGCTTTTATAGCCGTGGTCTCCCATCTTGATTACACGAAGTACTTTGCAATTACTACTCTGAAATATGAATTACATCTGTAATAATCACATACATGTAATAGAATGTTAATAGTACATTTCCCTTTTTTAGGAAATGACCTGTATGTAAGTAAGTAAGTAAGTAAAACTTTATTTATATAGCACCTTTCAAGATAAAAATCACAAAGTGCTTCACAGAAGCTAAAACCTAAAAATAAAAATCAACTAAAAGCAAGTTTAAAAAGATGGGTTTTTAGCTGTTTTTTAAAAGCGACCACTGAGTCCACAGATCTCAGGCTCAAAGGGAGAGAATTCCACAATCTGGGGGCCACAGTTCCAAAAGCTTTGTCGCCTTTTGTTTTCAGCCTCGTGTGTTGGACAGCAAGCAAGCCCTGGTCACATGACCTCAGGGACCTGCTGGGAATGTATGGATGCAAAAGTTCACTTATATATGTTGGTGCTTGTCCATGCAGGGCCCTGAAAGTCAAGGTCAAACCCTTAAACTGGATCCTGAATTTAATGGGGAGCCAGTGCAGCTGAATCAGCAGGGGTGTGACATGGGAAAACTTGGAGGACTTGGTCAGAAGCGTTGCAGCAGCGTTCTGAACAACTTGCAGACGCTCCAAAGAGGCTTTACATAAACAAGTAAACAAAGAATTACAGTATCTGTGTGAAATCAATAAAAGGATCAAGTGCTGCATTATCTTTAGTTACATTGATGTTATTTATTTATGGTGAAACAGTGGTGGACTATCGCTGTTGCTTTCGTATAAATGTAGCGGACATACCTGAGTGGCCGCGGTCTAATCCTGTTTACATAAAGTAAACCTGCTCCCGAGCAGGTTTACGCTTATGGCTCTGTTGCTATGACAGCAAGTCCCGGATGGGCTTCGGAGAACCGAACGATCCAAGATCACGAGAAATCGTCAACAATCACATCCACCTAACTTACTTAGAGAGGTACGAAGAACGGACCCCAGTTGGATGGAAAACTTCAGTTCATCACGAGGCTTCACCTCACCATCACTAGGTGAGAGTAGGGACAGGTATCGTTTAGATTTTATCCGATACCAGCGCAAAACCAGTACTTTTGAAACTGTGCCGGTGCTTAAAGAATGGAGAACACAAACCTTGTCCAAAAGCCTCTCATGTTTAGCTGTTTTATTTTTTGTAAAATGATAACAATGTTTCTCTAACAGGAGGACACTCTTTACACTCAACTCAGCACAGGGACACTGAGGAACAAGGGGACCTGAACCAAAACCCAGGATAAAGAGTTTCAGTGAATGTGGTGTTGAAGGTGTGGAGGTGGATCAGAGTGTCAGAGGAGACTCTGTAGAAGGACAGAGTGCCAGCAGGACAGTCCACATACACTGCTACTCTGTTAGAGACAGAGGAGGAGGAGGAGATGGATGTATCCCACTTATTGTGCCAGACGGAATGAGGACCATCATCAGAGCAGCACAGACTCCAGGACAGATCATTGTGTCCAAACATACAGTATGGGGAATAGAAACTGGCAAGCGTAGCAAACATACCAGATTTTGATAATTGACTCTCTCGTTTCCTTCTAATTCTTCTGTAACTCACTGCTATATCAACCCTTCCTCTCCACTCGACCTCCCAGTAACAGCGACCAGTCAGACCAGTTCTACACAGCAGCTGGCAGAAATAATCAAATCTGTCTGGATGATCGGGATATGACTGAACCTCCTTCACATGTGTCACCTTCCTGTTGTTGTCAGACAGTTGGAGGTTTGTGTGAACTGTGTTTGTGTCGATTGTGAGTTGGCAGGAATCTGATGGAGAGAACAAACACAATCCAGCTGCAGTTATTGATCCATCATCTGTTCATTGATTGACACTTTGATGATGACTCCTGACATCAGAAATTTGAATGAGTGATGTGACAGTTTGAAGATGGTTGAATGTGTGCTGCTTTGTTTTCATGAATCACATTAAAAACACACTTACACTTCCTCAGACCTGGTCTCAACCATCGGACTCCAGCAGGCTCCAACCTGAAAGGAGGAGGGGGGTCAGAGCAGCACAGTCTCTTTCAGCATGCACACATGGACACATGGCTCTCATATACAAATACACTTCAGCCCATACGTGGATCAAACTGCTGATGATTTGGGCTGATCCTGGATCTGTCTTCTATTGTTCTATTTAGCTGGAAATGACCCCCCCCCCCCCCCCCCCTTGCCTTTGCTGCTCTTTTCTTATCCTTTGTGTCAGTGTGGTTACTGTACATAACCCCTGACCTCTGAGTGAATGCAGCTTTGTTTTCATGGGTTTTAATGTCACCTATAACTTTTTCATGTTCTGATTTAACAGCAGATTTCACCACGTGCACACAGAGAAATGTCTGCATCTGTCAAACAATCAGTGGACCATATATTTGTTTTTTCAATATTTCATGTTGAAACTATTAAGGGACTAGTGTACACTTGAACCCCGACTTACGAATACCCCATTTAACAAAAAATTCAAGTTACGAAGGCGCAGCAAAACGCAAGTACAGAAACCAAGGGATTGTATATATATATATATATATATATATATATATATATATATATATATATACATATATATATATATATATATATATATATAAAATTCCCCACTCGCCGGTCAAGGGCAGTCAATCCTTCAAGCTCGGGTCCTCTACCAGAGGCCTGGGAGCTTGAGGCTGCGCAGTAACTTAGCTGTTCCTAGGACTGCGCTCTTCTGGACAGAGATGTCCGATGTTGTTCCCGGGATCTGCTGGAGCCACTCGCCTAGCTTGGGAGTCACTGCACCTAGTGCTCCGATTACCACTGGGAATTTGACCTTAGAACTGAAGAAGCTTCTCGGATGAGAGGTGAAACGTCTTCAAGTAACTTAAAGAAGTCCAGACGCTTTTCTTTGCAAGCTCCTTTGACTACGATGACCTGGATGACTGAGAACCTTCACAGACACACTGGGACCACCTTCACCCTCCACATCTTCTCGAGCTCTTCTCTGAGCCCTTGGTATTTCTCCAGCTTCTCGTGTTCCTTCTTCCTGATATTGCTGTCATTCGGAACCACTACGTCGATCACTACGGCCGTCTTCTTCTGTTTGTCTACCACCACTATGTCCGGTTGGTTAGCCACCACCATTTTGTCCGTCTGTATCTGCAAGTCCCACAGGATCTTAGCTCGGTCATTCTCCACCACCCTTGGGGGCATCTCCCATTTTGACCCCGGAACTTCCAGGTTATACTCGGCACAGATGTTCCTGTACACTATGCCGGCCACTTGGTTATGGCGTTGCATGTATGCTCTGCCTGCTAGCATCTTGCACCCTGCTGTTAGATGCTGGATTGTCTCTGGGGCATCTTTACACAGCCTGCACCTGGGGGAGATAGTGGTCTGCCAGTAGCTGGTGCTTTGCGTTTTGCGGGTGTCTCTCGTCAACTAGCAGCTGGTTCATTTGTGCCAGGGCCTGGTGCTGTCCAACTCTTCATATTGTTCTCATATTGTTCCCCTGCCCATGCATATCAACCGGATCTGAAGCGTTAAGATTGGAATAGAACATTTTAAACTGGTCATTAATAGTTTTCAGATCGGACATCTTTTCTCCAGAGGTTTTACAGATTTCAGAAATTGTGTTAACTGATATGGATTGCTTAATTTGATGTGTCAAGATTTTTCTGGCTCTTTCCCCATGCTCCTAGAACTTTTGCCTTGATTTGAAAAATAAATGCTCTCTTTTGCTGAATGGACAGGATTTTCTTTAGTAATAATTTTCTCTTATAGAGGTCTGGTGTTGGATTTTCTACATATAAGCAATCAATCTCTTTTATACTGTTAGCTAGGTTATCTGTAAAGGTTCTCAGTCATTGTAGTATAAGGAGCTTGGAAAGAAAAGTGTCTGGACTTCGTTATGTTGCTTGCATGATAGGGACAGGTTTCACCCAAAACCCTGGCTGATTGTGACACCCCCCTGTTTCACACCTTGGCTCATGTGATTAGGTAGAGGATCATCAGGGGTCCTTTTGTCCCTCTTTGGAGGGTTATTCCCACTGCATTTAAATCTGGGACTCTCCGCCATTTTATCTTAGAATTGAAGAAGCTTCTCGGATGAGAGGTGAAACATCTTCAAGCAACTTAAAGAAGTCCAGACACTTTTCTTTCCAAGCTGCTTAGACTGTTGGCTAGGTTGTTCATTTGTTTTAAGTATTTCTTTTTTTTAAAGGGTTGCATATGAAATTATCTGGCCTCGAAGATAGGCTTTTAAGGCCTCCCACATAAGAGTTTTTTTCATTCCTTGGGTTTGATTTGTCTCTCAGAAATAGAGTATTTGCTCAGAGACCATTGTTTTTGGTTAAGTTGGGATGTTAAAGGTATAAATAATCCGGTTAAATGCACAAGGGTATTTATTCATTTAAAATCATTGTTGTATATCTACAGGAAACACACCTCCGATCAAGTGAACAAATTAAACTTTAGTATTTAGCATAAAAATTTGAGGATAGATCACGTGGTGTTGCTATTCTAATTAGGAAGGGCATTCCATTTATTCCACTATCAACTGTAGCGGATACCAGAGGGAGATGTATTATTATACAGGGCAGTTTGTATAGGAAACAAGTAACTCTTTCACATGTATAAGGACCAAACTGGGATGACCTAAATTTTATAGTACTTTTTTAAAGAACCTCCCAGATTTAACAGAGTCCCATTTGATATTGGGTGGTGACTTTAACTGTGTGCTTAATCCTCAACTTGACAGATCAAATGCAAAAGCTGAAAGCAAAATTTCAAGAGTGGGCAAAGTTCTGCAATTCTTTTTGCAATCTTACACTTTTTTGACCCCTGGAGGAATAAAAATCCTACATCTAAACAATTCTCATTCTTCTCACCAGTACACTGGTCATACTCACGGATAGATTTTTTGTTGTTGTAGATAATAGAATTCTTCCCAAGGTTTTAGATTGCCCATACAACTCTATCTCAGACCATAGTCCAGCTCAACTAGATGTTAATTTTTATAAATCCCCCAGTCAAAAACCCACCTAGCAGCTTCATCCTTTACTCCTAACTAAAGACTCATTCCTCAGCTTTTTTTTTTTTTAAAAAAAGGTTTGTCATCAGATTTGAGGTGTTACCTCCTTTGCACAGTATCACAGTATTACCTTAAAGCACTTGTTGCAGGCTGCTGAGTTTGCATCTTTTGCTGTGAAGTATAGCCAGACTTTTGACTGCTTCGCCTTGGGCATTTTTAATCTGTAACTCTGCTCTAAAATAACGTATGTACCTGGGCCCGCCTACTATCCTTGCAAAGGTAAAATTATTGGCTAGAATTCTGACATCTCAGGAAAAAAAAGGCACCAAAATAAAGCACCGAAATGTGCGCTGCTTTTGGGTCTGATTTTTGACATACACCAATTTTTATGTACTGCAGGAAAAATAAAAATAAATATTATAATCCAAATTTGTAATAAAGTGTCACGATCCTGGGGCTTTTGACCCAGCGTTTTGAGTATTAATTTACATTCCTGTTCTGTTTAAGCCCTTTGGGTTTTCTAAGTTAATTTTATAGTTGGTATAGTTCTTTGTTATTAGATTCCCCTTTTGTCTTCCAGCCCCTGTTAAGTCACCCTTGCCCTTCATGTGGTCCATGTCTGTGTCTTACGTTGTCAAGTTCAGGTTGTCATGTCTGTGTCTCATGTTTCCTGTTTTATTTTGAAGAGGTCTTGCGTTTCTATGGTCACTGTATTTAGTTTTACTCTTTCCCTGCGAGTTCATTATGTTCAGGTGGGTTGTGCTGTTTTGATCTTTATAGTTATTATTTCCCTAGGTTTCAGTTATGGTTATCATAGGTTTAGTTCTTGAAATATGGCTTCACTGTGTTCCATGTTGTGTCTACTGTGCCTTTCTGTACCATGTTTCAGGTTCCTATGTTCTGTCTCCCCATTTTCTCTTAAGTTTACATGTCTAGAGTTCAGTCAGTGTGTTGCCTGTTTTGCTTTGAAGGTTCGTGTCTCATGTCAGTGTTTCTAGTTTTGCTTCCCTTGTCTCATCCAGCCTGATTACTCCCAGCTGTGCTCTCCTTCTGTGTCTCATTCCCTTGTTATCCCTCAGTGTATTTAAGCCCTGTGTTTCTCTTTGTCAGTGTTGTAGTCTCCCTCATGGCCGTTTCCCTTTGTGTCAGTTTATCCATGTCCCAGTATAGTTTTGTTATATTTTTCGCGCTATTCTGCAATAAAGAAGCTTTTTGAGTTTCATTCCTACGTAGTGAGTTGTGGGTTTGGGTCCTTCTCCTGCTTCCACACAGTCGAAACATAACAAAGCATTTCCAACAGTGTAATTTGAGTTCTAAGCATCCCAGAAAACTTATAGAAATACACCAGTAACTATTTAAACTACTTAAAAGTAGTTACCAGTTTTAAAGGGTTAATCCAAATACTTAATCTGAGAACAACCAACCGCAGCAATACCACCCAGTAACAACTCAAAAAGTCACCAGTCCTGACACGTACATACCGTCCAATCAGCTCATCTCTCACCAACCAAACACACTCTCAGCATCTGCACCTGTACTTTGCTCCAACCTGTCTCTCTTTTGCAGGTATCCCAGTGTATATACTGTCCTCTTTTCCTGTGCCTGACTCCGTGTTTCCTCATCGTGAGTTTTGCATTTGGCTCAATAAACCCTCTTTTTTGTCACATTATGCCTATATGTCTTCCACCTTGGTTGTCTCTAAATTTGTTTATTTACTGGATTGTTTTTGTTCCATTATTGCATAATGTGTGTTGGCTTTTCAAAGCAAATTGTGACCTTTGTATTTGAAAAGCACTAAAATACATTAATACAGTTACATTTCTGTGCATTTAATGGCAAGCAGCTTTTAAATGTTATGAAAAGATCTCCCTGTAGTTGAGAGTTTGTACCACAGCCTTTTCTTTTAATAAATCAAAGATAACAGTTTCCCCTGCTTACAGTGGTTGTTGTATCTAGGATAAATATTAATTGTTGCTCTCTGAATAGAACAATTAATATAATCCACACTAAATATACCGAGATATCCATAACTTTTTCCTGGAAAACTTCTCTCTGAAAACCTCTTACATTAGTATGCCTTATTGATTTGTTCATGTCACATCTGCAGGAAACAAACAGGAAGTGAGTGAAGGACAGAGAAATGTTTCCAGCTCTTCCTCCTCTATCAGACATCCTCTCCATACCTGAGAGCGTCCAGTCTCCAGCGTGGATCCTTCAGTCCAGCCGACAGCAGCTTCATTCCTAAGTACCCTGGATGATTGTAGCTCAGGTCCAGCTCTCTCAGATGGGAGGGGTTGGAGCTCAGAGCTGAGGCCAGAGAAGTACTGCCTTCCTTTGTGATCAGACAGCCTGACAGACTGCAGACACACAAAACAACAATCCATCTGTCAACAATAATTTTCTGTTTGTCATATACAAAAACATCTATCCATTTACATGCATTAAATTTAACTTTATTTATAAGTGGAATTCCCAACAGACAACAGCTGTTTAACAGTGTAAGGTAACAGCCTACAATATTAGAGAGAAACCCCCAACTATCAGACTATATACTCTGATCAGCATCACCATTGGTGACGGTGGGAAGGAAGAACTCCCATTGACACAAACAGCATCTCAGTTAGAACAGGCTCCAGGAGGAGCATCTACCATGACTGGTTGCCAGGTGAGGGGAAAGAGAAGAGATGATCTCAGTGAGACAAGAACAAAACACAAACTAAGAAAAAAGAAGAAATAGTTTAAGGACATGCAGTAGTGGCACATAAAAGCATCAGGAGTGAAAAGAGAGGAGTGCAGAAGAAAGCAGAGTATCTTGGGAGGTCAACCAACAGCCTGAGCATATAGCAGCATAACTAAGAGATGATTCAGAGAGACAAACCTCCACCTTTGGACAATTTAGAATGAGCAAGTATTCTAACCCCTCCAAGTGCATGCCCACTGGATCTGACCCAACAAAAACACTAACAGCCATTACTCTTTGTGCTAAGAGAGGAAATAGAATGGAAATTAGCCATGTGACATGATGTAAAGAGCATGGTTGGTTGACAGCTACAGAGCTGCTGTTTGAATGTCTTGCCTTCCAGCGCTGAGGAGACCTTTAACAGAATTATTTGCGCTGTACATCTAGCCTTGGCATGTTGTCATGTATTGGAGTAATACAGAAGGCAGAGTGACTGAACCTCTAATTAATCTGATGTAATAAAGTGCAGAATAAAACTAAAGAAAGGATTATGTCTTTTAAAATGTCCATTTGGCCACAACTCCCCCCACCCCCCAGGCACGCATGCATGCACAAACACATCCTCCAACCACACACACCCATGTTTTGCTCCTTTGTAGTTTATTTCACACCTCAAACATTTAGTAAACAATTAAACAAATACAAGTAATCTGCAATTACTTGTCATTGCAGATTACAAGTAATTGCAATGGCTCTGCGCCCCAGCTAGGGGGCGGGCCCCACACTTGGGAAGGTCTGTTGTAGACAATGTTAAACTTAATCAGAACATCGGCCTCCTCTGATGACCTGTTTGCTGCTGCCTGCCGCTGATAGGCAGTGGGGAGAGGGGACAATTGGACAGTGCATTTATCGCAACTAATGTGTTTTCTGGATACACTGAGCTTTCTCAGCATTCAGAGATTGATGGCTCCGTGTCAGAGCACTGGCTATGAATTTCAGACGGATCAGGCCTTATCTTAACAAAAAAGTTATCAATAGTTCTTTTCATCTTTTCTTATTACCCACAGCTACAGTGGGGCAAAAAAGTATTTAGTCAGCCACCGATTGTGCAAGTTCCCCCACTTAAAATGATGACAGAGGTCAGTAATTTGCACCAGAGGTACACTTCAACTGTGAGAGACAGAATGTGAAAAAAAAATCCATGAATTCACATGGTAGGATTTGTAAAGAATTTATTCGTAAATCAGGGTGGAAAATAAGTATTTGGTCACCTCAAACAAGGAAAATCTCTGGCTCTCACAGACCTGTAACGTCTTCTGTAAGAAGCTTTTCTGTCCCCCACTCGTTACCTGTATGAATGGCACCTGTTTGAACTCATCATCTGTATAAAAGACACCTGTCCACAGCCTCAAACAGTCAGACTCCAAACTCCGCCATGGCCAAGACCAAAGAGCTTTCGAAGGACACCAGGAAAAGTATTGTAGACCTGCACCAGACTGGGAAGAGTGAATCTACAATAGGCAAGCAGCTTGGTGTGAAAAAAATCAACTGTGGGAGCAATCATCAGAAAGTGGAAGACATACAAGACCACTGATAATCTCCCTCGATCTGGGGCTCCACGCAAGATCTCATCCTGTGGGGTCAAAATGATCATGAGAACGGTGAGCAAAGATCCCAGAACCACACGGGGGGACCTGGTGAATGACCTGCAGAGAGCTGGGACCAAAGTAACAAAGGTCACCATCAGTAACACACTACAACGGCAGGGAATCAAATCCCGCAGTGCCAGACGTGTTCCGCTGCTGAAGCCAGTGCATGTCCAGGCCCGTCTGAAGTTTGCCAGAGAGCACATCAGAATCAGAATCAGAATCAGAATCGTGTTTATTGGCCAAGTATATGTGCAGACACATACAGGGAATTTGGTTCCGGTAGATGGTGGCTCTCAAGCACAGCAATGTAAATCTCTCACACACACACACACACACACACACACACACACACACACACACGTGTCTATATATACACATTACACATACATACACAAAGCTATGTAAACCAACTATAAATAACGAATCTAAACTTATATACATAAAATACAGAAATGAATGAGGTGGAATGAATACTACAAAATGTACATAAGGTGCAGCTGCAGTCTGGCAGTGGGAGCAGTGTGACAGGTCAACTGTTAAGAAGGGAGATGGCGAGGGGAAAGAAACTGTTCCTGTGTCGGGTGGTCCTGGTCTGCAGGCTTCTGTACCGTCTGCCAGAGGGCAGCAGATCAAAAAGTCTGTGTGCAGGGTGTGAGGGGTCTGCGATGATTTTCCCTGCCCGTTTCCTGGTTCTTGAGAGGTACAGATCCTGGATGGAGGGCAGGGGGGTGCCGATGATCCTTTCTGCTGCCCGTACAGTCCGCTGCAGTCTGCTCCTGTCCTGTTTAGTGGCTGCTCCATACCAGACTGTGATGGAGGAGCACAGGACAGACTCAATGACTGCAGTGTAGAACTGGATCAGCAGCTCCTGTGGAAGACTGTACTTCCCCAGTTGTCTCAGGAAGTACATCCTCTGCTGGGTCTTTTTGAGGATGGAGTTGATGTTGGTCTCCCACTTCAGGTCCTGGGAGATGGTTGTGCCCAGGAACTTGAAGGTCTTCACAGTTGACACAGGGCTGTCTGATATGGTGAGGGGGAGCAGAGTTGAGGGATGTCTCCTGAAGTCCACTGTCATCTCTACAGTCTTAAGAGTGTTCAGCTCCAGATTGTGCTGACTGCACCAGAGTACCAGCCGCTCAACTTCCTGCCGGTATGCAGACTCATCACCATCCTGAATGAGGCCAATGACAGTGGTGTCATCTGCAAACTTTAGGAGTTTGACAGCAGAGTTATTGGAGGTGCAGTCGTTAGTGTAGAGGGAGAACAGTAGTGGTGAGAGGACACATCCTTGAGGGGCGCCAATACTGAGGGACCGAGTTTCAGAGGTGATCTCCCCCAGCCTCACTTGTTGCTTTCTGTCTGTCAGGAAGCTGGTGATCCACTGACAGGTAGCTGGTGACACGCTGAGCTGGGAGAGTTTGGAGGAAAGAAGTTCAGGCACAATGGTGTTAAAAGCCGAACTAAAGTCCACAAACAGGACCCTGGCATAAGTTCCCGGGCGGTCAAGGTGTTGCAGGATGTAATGCAGCCCCATGTTCACTGCATCATCCACTGACCTGTTTGCCCGGTAGGCAAACTGCAGAGGGTCCAGCTGGTGGCCTGTAATGTCTTTCAGATGGGCTAACACCAGTCGTTCGAAGGATTTCATGACCACAGACGTCAAGGCGACAGGTCTGTAGTCATTCAGTCCTGTGATGGTGGGTTTCTTGGGAACAGGGATGATGGTGGAGCGTTTGAAGCAGGAGGGAACTTCACACAGCTCCAGGGATCTGTTGAAGATGCGAGTAAAGATGGGAGCCAGCTGTTCAGCACAGGTTTTGAGGCAGGAGGGTGAGACGCCATCTGGTCCGGGGGCTTTCCTGGGCTTCTGTTTCTGGAATAGTCGGCTCACATCCTGAGTGTGTATTCTTAGTTTCAGGGAGGAGGAAAGGGGGGTGAGAGGTGTGGAGGAGGTCGTTGAGTCTGGATTGGAGAGGGTGGTGGTGGTCGTTGAGTCTGGATTGGGGAGGGTGGGGGTGGTCGTTGAGTCTTGATTGGGGAGGGGCAGGGTGAAGGGGGGAGAGGTGGAAGGTGTGTTGGGGGTCAATGTCTGAAGCAATGTCCCTGGGGAGGGGAGGGTGGGGCGTGGGAGTCTGTCCGTCTCAAACCTGCAATAGAAAGTGTTTAACTCGTTGGCCAGGTCTTTGTTTGCTTCAATAGTGGGTGGGGGGCGTCTGTAGCTGGTGATTTCCTGCAGGCCCCTCCACACTGACGCAGGGTCGTTGGCTGAGAGCCGTTCTTCCAGCTTCTGGGAGTAGATCCTTTTAGCTGCTTTGATCTCCTTGGTCAGTGTGTTCCTGGCTTGCTTGTACAGGACCCTGTCACCACTTCTGTAGGCGTCCTCCTTGGCCTTGCGAAGATGTTGGAGTTTAGGAGTGAACCATGGTTTATTGTTGTTGTATGTGCAAAAGGTCTTTGTTGGCACACACACGTCTTCACAGAAACTGATGTATGATGTCACAGTGTCCGTGAGCTCATCTAGGTTCTCAGATGCAGCTTCAAAAACAGTCCAATCAGTGCAGTCAAAACAGTCCTGCAGTTCCCGCTTTGCTGCGTTAGTCGACTTCTTCACAGTTTTGACTACAGGCTTGGCATGTTTGAGTTTTTGCCTATAAACTGGAATAAGATGGACCATGCAGTGATCAGAATGTCCCAAAGCTGCCCGGGGCACAGAGCGATAGGCATCTTTTAGAGTGGTGTAACAGTGATCCAGTATCATGTTGTCCCTGGTGGGGCAGTCTATATGCTGTCTGTATTTAGGGAGTTTGTGGTTGAGGTTTGCTCTGTTAAAATCCCCAAGAATAATTGTAAAGGAATCCAGGAATTTTCTTTCCAGGGTGGTGATCTGGTCAGCCAGCTCGCACAGTGCGTTGTTCGCGTTGGCCTGTGGAGGGATGTAAACTCCGACCAGCATGAAGGAAGAAAACTCCCGCGGTGAATAAAAAGGTTTACAGTTGATGAAAAGACTTTCCAAGTGTGGGCTGCAGTGTTTCTGTAACACTGTGACATTAGTACACCAACCTTCATTAATGTAGAAGCAGACTCCACCACCCTTTGTTTTCCCTGAGAGCTCTGTTTCGCGGTCCGCCCGGTGAAGTTGGAAGCCCGGCAGATTTAAGACAGCGTCTGGGACTCGCTCACTGAGCCAGGTTTCAGTGAAGCAGAGGGCAGCAGAGCGTGCAAAGTCCTTGTTAGTCCGGTTTAAGAGCAGTAATTCGTCGACTTTGTTTGGAAGAGAGCGGAGATTCGCGAGGTGAATGGAGGGGAGTGCCGTGCGGAATCCTCGCCGACGTAGTTTCACCATGGATGATACAGCAGAGGATTGGGAGAATGTCATGTGGTCAGATGAAACCAAAGTAGAACTTTTTGGTATAAACTCAACTCGTCGTGTTTGGAGGAAGAAGAATACTGAGTTGCATCCCAAGAACACCATACCTACTGTGAAGCATGGGGGTGGAAACATCATGCTATGGGGCTGTTTTTCTGCCAAGGGGACAGGACGACTGATCCGTGTTAAGGACAGAATGAATGGGGCCATGTATCGTGAGATTTTGAGCCAAAACCTCCTTCCATCAGTGAGAACTTTGAAGAATAAACGAGGCTGGGTCTTCCAACATGACAATGATCCAAAACACACCGCCTGGGCAACAAAGGAGTGGCTCCGTAAGAAGCATTTGAAAGTCCTGGAGTGGCCTAGCCAGTCTCCAGACCTCAACCCCATAGAAAATCTGTGGCGGGAGTTGAAAGTCCGTGTTGCTCGGCGACAGCCCCAAAACATCACTGCTCTCGAGAAGATCTGCATGGAGGAATGGGCCAAAATACCAGCTACTGTGTGTGCAAACCTGGTAAAGACCTATAGTAAACGTTTGACCTCTGTTATTGCCAACAAAGGTTATGTTACAAAGTATTGAGTTGTATTTTTGTTATTGACCAAATACTTATTTTCCACCCTGATTTACGAATAAATTCTTTACAAATCCTACCATGTGGATTCATGGATTTTTTTTTCACATTCTGTCTCTCACAGTTGAAGTGTACCTCTGGTGCAAATTACTGACCTCTGTCATCATTTTAAGTGGGGGAACTTGCACAATCGGTGGCTGACTAAATACTTTTTTGCCCCACTGTACATCCACTTCTGCCAGGCCTAGGCTACTCACTAGGGCTGGGTATCATCACTGATTTCCACAATCCATTCGATTCGATTCAATTTTGCCTCAGACAGTCAGAAATAATATAATTCTGATCATTTATCAGTACTGACACTTGTGAGACTTTATAGGAGGTGTGAGCATCACAGCAGATGCCTTTGTGTCAAAGTAACTGAGGATAAAACACAGAACATGAAGGAGATTTTCCTGACTTGGCTTTTTATAGCAGATAACCTTAAAAATATTCTGCAATTTAACGTAATTTTAAAAAAGTTTACATTTTGTCAGTATATTTTTGTCCGAGGTCACTTAAGTAAGAAAAAAAAAAGAAAAGAAAGAAAAAAAGTCACCGACAGCGCTGTAAACAACGGTAGACTGATGGGTAATAAGCGAATGAATAATGCAAAAATTAAGATCTGAGATGAGAAACTGTTCGTGAAATACACAGAGACAGAGAGCTGTGCATGAAGTGTTATTTTCTTGTGGTGGAAGCAAAACAGCAAAATTAAGAGTAGTTTAATGACGATATTTATCAAATGTGAAGCGTAGTTTCGATCTTCTTTTCTTGCTGGATGTAAACACAAAGCGTAGACCCGACGCCTTAGAATCAGTAAGCTGTCGGCTTTCAGCTTCGTCGGCTTGTCCAGAACGGGAAGTCGTGTGAGAAAGACGAGAAAGAGAAACCTGATTCTGAGGTGACGTGTCCACTCTGTGTTTACGTCTTAGTGTGGAATCCGTTTATCTGTTCTTATTTGCTGTTTGGTGGTTGTTGAAAAAGTTTTTGAGCCTCATCTCTTTATTCAAGCTACTCACCTCTCTCTATCCACCTGCACTTCAACTAGACCACATCCAATCAGAGGTCCCCTATATGGTTTAGACCACGATAGGAATATAATGTGTGTCGTTGACCACACAGAGACTTTCAGAGTTGAAGAATTTTCTTTTTTCTTTTTTTACTCAAACAGTTGGTCGCAACGGTGCGTCCTAGGAGTATTTTAGTCGGACCATTAACAAATTTGGTTGCATTTGTTAATGGTCCCATTTCCGCTGCTTTTATCCGCGATCTCGTTCTTTCGGTCACTACCCACAGCTCGCTACCATAGGCGACGGTAGGGACATAGATCGACTGGTAAATTGAGAGCTTCGCTTTTACATTCAGCTCACTCTTCACTATAACAGACCGGTACAGCGTCCGCATCACTGCGGCCACTGCACCAATCCGTCTGTCGAGATCCTGCTCCCTTCTCCCCCCACTCGTGAAGAAGGCCCCCGAGATACTTAAACTCCTCCACCCCAAAAGAAACCTCAACATGTAATTTGGTCATGTTCGGCCTACCAGTATAAAAGGAAATTGGTATCTTTTGGACACAAAATGACTATATATAAGTTTATTAGTATATGAAGTAATTTTTGGAATCCAAACAAACAAATAAAAACTGTCACACATTTAGAAAAAAAAACTCTTAACAATTCTTATATTTGTGAAACAATAATAAATCACATTTTAAATGATCATCTGTGGAAAGCTTTGATTTCTTGACCTGAGAGTTTCAAGGTTACATTGTGGACTCTCCACTGCAACAGACAGAAGCTTGACTCCTGAATCCTGCAGGTTGGTGTTACACAGGTCCAGCTCTCTCAGAATAGAGGACTGGGAGGTGAGAATTGAGGAAAGAGTTTCACAGCTTGTCTCTGAGAGGTTACAAAGACTCATTCTGAAAATGAAAAAAAAACAACCAAAACAAACCAAAACAAAACAAACAAACACTGGTGTTAACTTATAATCAGTGTGGAGCTATTATCAAAATTTAATACCCTTTTTTCAATAATACTTCAGGAAACCATATTAACTGGCTTTTTTAGTGACTTGCAAAAGTATTCGGCCCCCTTTGAACTTTTCCACATTTTTTCACATTACAGCCACAAACATGAATAAATTTTATTGGAATTCCACACTACATGATTCCATTCTTTTCTTTTCTTTTTTTTTTTTTACAAATAAATAACTGAAAGTGGGGTGTGCGTAATTATTCAGCCCCCTTTGGACTGAGTGCAGTCAGTTGCCCATAGACATTGCCTGATGAGTGCCAATGACTAAATAGAGTGCACCTGTGTATAATCTAATGTCAGTGGTAATGTAATCTAATATAAGTACAAATACAGCTGCTCTAAGATGGCCTCAGAAGTTGTTGTCTAAGAGAATATTGGGAGCAACAACACCATGAAGTGGAAAGTACACACCAGACAGGTCAGGGATAAAATTA
Source organism: Simochromis diagramma (assembly GCF_900408965.1). Lineage (NCBI taxonomy): Eukaryota > Metazoa > Chordata > Actinopteri > Cichliformes > Cichlidae > Simochromis > Simochromis diagramma. The sequence continues at coordinate 18,648 of NW_024387094.1, read as the reverse complement.
TTGAGAAATTTAAAGCAGGCTTAGGCTACAAAAAGATTTCCCAAGCCTCTACTCAATTTTATTTATATAGAGCCAAATCACAACAAAAGTCACCTCAAGGCGAACATCCCATGAAGCACTGTTCAAGCAATCATTCAGAAATGGAAGGAGTATGGCACAACTGTAAACCCACCAAGACAAGGCCGTTCACCTAAACTCACAGGCCGAACAAGGAGAGCGCTGATCAGAACTGCAGCCAAGAGGCCCATGGTGACTCTGTGAATCTATGGCAAGATCTGAAAACTGCTGTTCACGAACACTGCCCATCTAATCTGACTGAGCTGGAGCTGTTTTGCAAAGAAGAATGGGCCAGAATTTCAGTCTCTAGATGTGCAAGGCTGGTAGAGACAGACCCTAAAAGACTGGAAGCTGTAATTGCAGCAAAAAGTGGTTCTACAAAGTATTGACTCAGGGGGCTGAATAATTACACACACACCCCGCTTTTTAGTATTTTATTTGTAAAAAATGTTTGGAATCATGTATGATTTTCGTTCCACTTCTCACGTGTACACCTCTTTGTATTGGTCTTTCACATGTAATTCAAATAAAATTGATTCCTGTTTGTGGCTGTAATATGACAAAATGTCAATAAGTTCAAGGGGGCTGAATACTTTTGCAAGCCCCTGTACATCAAGAAATGAATGAACTTTAATTGGTTAATTCTGAAAACCTCTTTATCTGACCTCAGAGTAGACAGCTTGCAGTTTAGATTCTTCAATCCAGCAGAAAACGTTTCACAGCTCATCTCTGAGAGGTTACAGAGACTCAGTCTGAAAAGGAAAACATGAACAATTAAACAACACTCATGTTAAACTGTAATAAGGGTGTAGTGAGGAGCTACTATGTTTAGCAATGTCTTTTAGAGAATCTCTAATGTCTGGGGTTAAACAGGTAAAAAATGCAACAGTTTTACTAAGACATATTACAATGTGATTAAAAATTTATGGGCTACAAGTTTTTAACTGTTTAATTTTATCAGTTGAAAACAAAAGAAAAACAATAACAAAAACTGAGTATAACTGATCTGACCTGAGAGTATTCAGTTTACAATGTGGACTCTCTATTGCTGCAGACAGAAGCTTCACGCCTGAATGATTTAGGCTGTTGATACTCAGGTCCAGCTCTCTCAAACTAGAAGACTGGGAGCTGAGAACTGAGGACAGAGCTTGACAACTTTCTTCTGACAGTTTACAGACACTCAGCCTAAATAAAAGAACAAAAGACTACATTTGTGACATTTGTTCAACCTTGAAAAGAAAAATAAATATACTGGAGGGCACTACAAGACATGGTTAATTAAAAATCTCTAAATATAAGTGTTAAATGGAAGAAAACCCTTTAACTTTTCTTAATACAAGCATAACTACAACCCCTTATTGGAATGTAATTTAATGACAGGCTCGTAGATTTAGTAATAAAAGTATACCAGTATGTATTACAATACTTTTTGGTCACTTCCTAATTCTAATGTCTGTCATAACTGTTGGTCGATGCAACTCAACATTATCCGTACTTGTCACATACTGAACCTTTTTTTTTATAATATGCTTGATTCAGGAAACATTCCATCTTTATGAGCTCCATCTCCTCCACCCTCTGCTTATAAAATTTTGAATACAAACTTTAAGTCTCATAGAAGAAATTATTTCTGGCCCCTGGATGCAAGCAAGATCTTCTGATTCCTGACTGTGAAATATAATAGCGGAGGTCTTCAAAAGTTGATTCTGTTCATCTGGACGTAGCATTTTCAGTGGGAGAAACATTTCGTCACTCATCCAAGTGACTTCTTCAGTCTCAGCTGACTGCAGGTTTCCCCAATCTTATAAACCGTACGTTTGCATAATGACTAAAACCAGGCCACTGAGGGAACAATGGGCTGGGAGGTCAGTTCCTTAATCTTAATTATGCAAATTCTCATGACCATTGATCAACAACCACTGACAAAACGCACCGATCATAGACCACTGATCAATGGCCATGAGTATAGAGAGTCAGTATGGTTTACCAAAAATACATAAACAGGGTGCGCCTTTAAGATCGATTGTCTGCATGATCAACTCACTCACCTATAACATCTCCCAAATTTCTGGCTTCGATCCTCAACCCGCTGGTGTGCAGCTCTGAACACCACATCACTTCACTTTACTTGCATCCCAGTCACGGAAAAGTTGGAGGTAGTCTGTAAGAGATTACAGGATGACACCAACCTCAGCAACAGGATCACTCTCAGCTTCGTTCAAGTGTGTTTGCTTTTGGAGCTGTGTCTTCATGCCAACTACTTAACATACAAGAGTCAGTTCTACAGGCAGAAACATGGGTGTGCCATGGGCTCCCCAGTTTCACTCATCATGGCCAATTTGTACTTGGAAGAAGTGGAAAAGAGGGCTTTGCTATCCTACCCTGGAACACCACCAAGCCATTGATTCAGATATGTGGATGACACCTGGGTGAAAAATCAAATCTCAGGATTTTCCGCAATTCACGGATCACATTAATAATAATAATAATGGATTGGATTTATATAGCGCTTTTCAAGGCACCCAGAGCGCTTTACAATGCCACTATTCATTCACTTTCGCATTCACACACTGGTGGAGGTAAGCTACGGTTGTAGCCACAGCCGCCCTGGGGCAGACTGACAGAAGTGAGGCTGCCATATCGCGCCATTGGCCCCTCTGGCCAACACCAGTAGGCGGTAGGGTAAAGTGTCTTGCCCAAGGACACAACGACCAGGACAGAGAGCCCGGGGATCGAACCGGCGACCTTCCGGTTACAGATACGCTTCCCAACCCCCTGAGCCACGGTCGCTCCCGTGGCTCAGGGTGGACTGACATATCAAATTCACCAGGGAGGATATGAAAAGCGGCAGGTTAGCCTTCTTAGACTGTGAGATTTCCATCAGTAATGGGGGACATCTAAAAGCTGACATGTACCGTAAACCTACACATACGGATCAGTATTTAAGGTTTGACTCTCATCATCCACTGGAGCACAAACTGGGTGTCATTAGGACGCTACAACAAAGAGCGAACACCATCCCCACTAACACAGCGGAAACCTGCAGTCAGCTGAGACTGAAAAAGTCACTTGGATGAATGACGAAATGTTTCTCCCACTGAAAACGCTACGCCCAGATGAACAGAATAAACTTTTGGAGATTTAATTTCCTGGATGATCGAGAATCCATCAAGACATAATAGTGGAGGGCACAATTCTAACAACAGCGTAATTCTAGGTGTTTAATGTGAGTATCACCGTACTTATAAGAATAATTGTATAAAACAGTGTTCATGTTAAAAGATGGATGTAAAGGCGATGAGCTGAAATGCTGATACAAGTGGAACGTCTTTGCTTTCTGAAATTGATCATTTATAATGTCATTTATAATACAATTTTTAAAAAGATTTTGAATGCTGCAGAACCCATCACAGTTTTTGGATTTGTTAATTGCTAACCTGATTTTTTTCTTAAGTAGAATCAACATTTCAAAACTAAAGCTATGATCACATATTTACTTACAGAGCTTGGTTGGAGGCTTTGACCACTGGCAGCAGCCTCAGAAGAGCCTCCTCTGAAGCAGAGTATTTCTTCAGGTCAAACACATCCAGATCTTCTTCTGATGACAGTAAGATGAAGACCAGAGCTGACCACTGAGCAGGAGACAGATAATTTGCGGAGAGAAGTCCTGTACTCATGCGCTGTTGGATCTCCTCCACTAGAGAACAGTCATTCAGTTCATTCAGACAGTGGAACAGATTGATGCTTTTCTCTGCAGACAGATTCTCACTGAGCTTCTCCTTGATGTACTGGACTGTTTTCTTATTGGACTGTGAGTTACTTCCTGTCTGTGTCAGCAGGCCTCGTAGAAGAGTTTGACTGGTCTGCAGTGAAAGACCCAGGAGGAAGCGGAGGAACAAGTCCAGGTGTCCATTTTGACTCTGTAAGGTCTTGTTCACAGCAGTCTGGTAGAAGAGATTCTCTGAATATTCTTTCATTTCAGACTTCTGGGATGTTGTTTGTTGTTGTTCCATCAGATTGAGTCCAGAGTTGATGAAGGTCAGATGGACATGAAGAGCAGCCAGAAACTCCTGAACACTCAGGTGGATGAAGCAGAACACCTTGTCCTGGTACAGTCCTCTCTCCTCTTTAAAGATCTGTGTGAACACTCCTGAGTACACTGAGGCTGCTGTGATATCGATGCCACACTCTGTCAGGTCTGATTCATAGAAGATCAGGTTTCCTTTCTGCAGCTGATCAAAAGCCAGTTTTCCCAGAGACTCAATCATCTTCCTGCTCTCTGGACTCCAGTGTGGATCTGTCTCAGCTCCTCCATCATACTTGACCTTCTTCACCTTGGCCTGAACCACCAGGAAGTGGATGTACATCTCAGTCAGGGTCTTAGGCAGCTCTCCTCCCTCTCTGGTTTCCAGCACATCCTCCAGAACTGTAGCAGTGATCCAGCAGAAGACTGGGATGTGGCACATGATGTGGAGGCTTCGTGATGTCTTGATGTGGGAGATGACCCTGCTGGCCTGCTCCTCATCTCTGAATCTCTTCCTGAAGTACTCCTCCTTCTGTGGGTCAATGAACCCTCTGATCTCTGTCACTCTGCCAACACACTGTGGATGGATCTGATTGGCTGCTGCAGGTCGTGTGGTTATCCAGAGGCGAGCAGAGGGAAGCAGTTTCCCCCTGATGAGGTTTATCAGCAGCACATCCACTGAGGTGGACTTTCTAGGGTCAGTTAGGATTGTAGTTTTGTGGAAGTCCAGAGGAGGTCGACACTCATCCAGACCATCAAAGATGAACACAACCTGGAAGTCTTCAAAGCTGCAGATTCCTGCTTCTTTGGTTTCAGTAAAGAAGTGATGAACAAGTCCCACCAAGCTGAACTTTTCCTCTTTCAGCACATTCAGCTCTCTGAAAGTGAATGGAAATATGAACTGGATGTGCTGGTTGGCTTTGTCTTCAGCCCAGTCCAGGGTGTATTTCTGTGTTAAGACTGTTTTCCCAATGCCAGCCACTCCCTTTGTCAGCACTGTTCTGATTGGTTTATTTCTTCCAGGTGAGGCTTTAAAGATGTCCTCTTGTCTGATTGTTGTTTCTGGTCTGTCTGGTTTCCTGGATGCTGTTTCAATCTGTATGACCTCATGTTCATTATTGACCTCTGCAGTCCCTCCCTCTGTGATGTAGAGCTCTGTGTAGATCTGATTCAGAAGGGTTGGGTTTCCTGCTTTAGCGATCCCCTCAAACACACACTGGAACTGCTCTACCAGGTTAGACTTGAATTTAAGCTGACAGTTTTGAAGAGCCTCTGAATTTGAAACAGAAGATGATATGATTGGCCAATTGCGGTTTATGTAGTGTGAATAACTTCATTTATTTGCCCTCTTGGTAACTTTTGTTTAGATCTCATCAGATATTTAGGATTTTTTGAACTATTGTCCAAAAAACTAGTTCATGCATTTATTACTTCCAGGCTGGACTACTGTAATTCATTATTATCAGGATGTCCAAAAAACTCACTGAAAAGCCTTCAACTAATCCAAAATGCTGCAGCAAGAGTCCTGACAGGGACTAGAAAGAGAGAGCATATTTCTCCTGTTTTGGCTTCCCTTCATTGGCTTCCTGTCAAATCCAGAATTGAATCCAAAATCCTGCTCCTCACATACAAGGTCTTAAATAATCAGGCCCCATCTTATCTCAATGACCTTGTAGTACCATATCACCCTATTAGAGCACTTCTCTCTCGCTCTGCAGGCCTACTTGTTGTTCCTAGAGTATTTAAAAGTAGAATGGGAGGGAGAGCCTTCAGTTTTCAGGCCCCTCTTCTGTGGAACCAGCTTCCAGTTTGGATTCAGGAGACAGACACTATCTCTACTTTTAAGATTAGGCTTCAAACTTTCCTTTTTGCTAAAGTATATAGTTAGGGCTGGACCAGGTGACCCTGAATCCTCCCTTAGTTATGCTGCAATAGATGTAGGCTGCCGGGGATTCCCATGATGCATTGAGTTTTTCCTTTCCAGTCACCTTTCTCACTCACTATGTGTTAACAGACCTCTCTGCATTGAATCATATCTGTTATTAACCTCTGTCTCTCTTCCACAGCATGTCTTTATCCTGTCTTCCTTCTCTCACCCCAACCAAGTCAGCAGCAGATGGCCGCCCCTCCCTGAGCCTGGTTCTGCCAGAGGTTTCTTCCTGTTAAAAGGGAGTTTTTCCTTCCCACTGTCGCCAAAGTGCTTGCTCATAGGGGGTCATATGATTGTTGGGTTTTTTTTCTCTGTATCTATGAAGCGCCTTGAGGCGACTTATGTTGTGATTTGGCGCTATATAAATAAAATTGAATTGAATTGAAAAATTCTATTTTTAATCATTTCAATTTATTTAACATTAAATTGCAAGAACAGACACCCCAATGTGCTTTATATTGTGAAGTAAAGACTACAATAATATAGAGAAAACTCCAAAATTCAAAGGACCCCAGTGATTTGATGACAGTGGTCTGATCATTTAGTAATTAATTCTTTACATAGGGTTGTTTGGTTTTTTTTACATTTTGTAAAGTACCTTCTGCTTAATCAGTGGGAAATTTGTAGTGTATCATTTATTTTTTTAAGAATTTCGGGGTGTGCTAGCTAAGCTTGACCTTCAGATAAGCATACCCATGTTTCAGCTGTCTCAGCCTGACACTCTCTGACTCAAGGTGTGAAGTTGTTAGTCACTTCTTGTTCTCATTCAGTGAATATACAGGTAGAAATGTCATAGAATTTGAGATTGTGTTCTAGACTGCTGAAGAAAAATCATATAGAGTAGGCTCAGAAAGTATCCATATCCCCCCTTCACTTTTTTCACTTTTCTTATGTTGCAGCCTGATGCTATAGTCACTGAAATGACTTAGTCCCCTCGTTAAAGAACAGAACTTTTTGTAATTGCAGTCTCAAATCTTTTTGAGAATGATGGAGATTTTCTACTATTCTTCTTTGCAAATCCTCTCAGACTCAGCCAGGATGGAACTGTCAGAGAGCCACATTTTCAGGTCTCGACAGAGGTGTTTGATCGGGTTGAAGTCAGGGCTCTCAGTGAGTTACTCTAGAACATTTGAAGAGTTGTCCCAAAGCCACAGCTGTGATGTCTTTATGTAATTATATTTATGTCATAAAAAAAACAAAATTAGATATGTACACAAAGTAGAACTCATGCACTTTTGAGTGTCTGCTTTACATGCACTGTTACAGTTTTACACACTCGCAGGCAGCTCTCTGCACTGGGAGAAAAATTCCTGCTCATGGAAAAGACTTTGTTTTGACTGTTTGGATGTGGAGCCCAAAGAAGGTCAGGATTCTAATGTGATTGGTCAGTGGCAGCGACTGAAAAAATGTTTTAACCATATTTTGTTTAAATTTGAAAAAATGACTTTTGCTGAATAAATCATCAGCAGTTATTTTTTGCTGTGCAGCTTTGGAAATACTGACAAGTGGCACTGGATGATTTAATGTTAAAGAAATATTTTAAACCAGAAGATTCAGAGGCAAGTTCTGAAGCCTGTGCACGGCTGGCCCATTAATCTATTGTACAGTATTACATACTGTAACTTCTATGAGTAAAGTAAATCATCATAATGAGAAGCACACATCACTCCAAAGAAAATTGTTTCTTAGTTAACTGAGTAAACTTGATGTTATAAAATGTGAAAAAAAAATTAAAAATGTGCTTATGTTCTTGTCTTTGAGTGTGCTTCACTCGGTGAAAAGGCCATCCTCCTGTGGACTCCACCTCCATAAAGTCAAAAATAACTCTATTGGTAGAAACAGGATTTCTCTCCGACCGCAGAGAGCTACCTGCGAGAAAACTGTAACAAAGCAAAGCAGACACTTCAACAATGGCTTCATTGTGCGTGCGGCTTTAACCTTAGGGTTATTTGTTTTTTTTTTTTTTTGGGGGGGGGGGGGGGTTGTTATTAATTTTTGATTTGCTTTGAGAAGTTTAAACAAATAACATCCTGCAGAACACAGTGTTAAAATATTTAATATATTTTTTTCATTCATTCATATCACTTTACTTAATAAAACATTAATACACTTCTAAAAACTCTGGTTTGAAATGCAAACCTAGAGCATCACATGTATGACTATTTCTGAGTCCAATCATGTTATTTGTTTTTCTAGATTTTTTATAATCTGCTATGAACCATCCTCACATCTCATCTAAAACCCTGTAACCAATGTTCCCTCTAATTTTTCATGTGTCTGAGCGAGCACACAAACTCCCTGAGTGGTCACTTGGACCACTGTGAGCGACAGCAGACATGTGCACTGTGGTCACACCAGCATCGAATCCATGCAAGTAACATGGTTTATTAAAATACTCAAATTACAGCATTTATGTTAGACTACTTTTAATTAACTGCTTTAGCCCACTTACAATGAAAATGTAAAAAAAAAAAATCTAGCCATTGGCCCGTGTAGTATGTTAACACTAGTAAAAATAACTTGAACTCCAATTTCGAAAACACAACTTTGTTAAAACAAATTTTTTTATAAAGCTCTGAGTTGCATAATGAGTGTGTGGTCTGGGAGAGAGTCTGTAACTCTATGTCTGCAAAATATAGTAAATAATGACCAATGCTGGGCAATAAATTATATGCGCTAAACGTCGCAAATCTCTCACATCTCAGAACACCGCCGTCACTCCTAAAACTTCCCTCCGTTTCTTAACAACTAGATGCCACGTTGCCATACCATTTTTTGATTGGTCGACATGGTACTTTTTTTTGGATGAATAGGAAAGAGAGAGGGGGGTTTGGCTTTTCCCACAGGCTTTCAAGCCTTTTTTCTTATAAAATGACGTTTTTACCGTTTCTTCCCGCAGTAAATATAAACAACGATAATATTCAGGAAGAAAACCAAACATTGCATATTTTTTTTATCACAACTCTGTTTTTACGTGGCCGATCAACACAATTTAAAAACTGGTATAAAGTCCACACTTTTTCCATCAATTGTTCCGTCTGTCCTGCTCACATCTCCAATGGTTGTACACGTTGTCATTAACGTGGCTTCACTCCGCATCAGCCACGCCGCTTTGCTCGCTAAAACTCCAGTGTCAGCACATAAGGATGCTGTCATAGCCTGTCAACGATGTTGATTGGCTGCGTATATACGAGTGTGAATCGCATCATTGCTATGGGATAAGGTGGCATCGTTCTAATCCCATACTGGATAAGCCAGTCACTTACTGACTAACACTGCAAAACAGAATTGTTAAAGTATTAATTTTAATTTAAATTCAGGTTAAATTATTATTTTTTTTGTGCGCTACGCAGATTTTTTGTACGCAGAGACCGTGCCAGCAGTGCGCAATTGCGCACGTGCGCAGCTTAGAGGGAACATTGCCTGTAACTATGTCCTCTGTTTTATTTTTGTTTGCTGTTACATGCAGTGAACTAATGTTAGACATTATTAACCCTTTAAGACCTACCATAGAACCAAGTCTGCCAGAGGTTATATTATATTTTTATATGCTGTGGAGCCATTTTTGGGAGCATTTCAAGTTGATATACATCAATACAACCATTATAGCCCAAATTTTAATAATATGCATGCATTAAGTGCATAGTAATTACATAAATTGCAAAAAAGTGCAATAAACTACAAAATAATTTTTAAATTGTTTTTGTTTTTTTAACATATATTTCTAGAGAAATTTAAGAGGCTTATCCCTCAAAACTGTAAATACAAAAAAGTTGCACAAAATAGTTTCCCACCACAGGAACAAACAACTAAATTCTTACCTTCTGATAAACGCGATGAAACTTCCTGGGCTGACGGACTTCCTGTTGGAGGAAAGTGTCTCTTGAATTATGAACTGGTCTCTTTAAAAATGAAAACCTGCTTCACTTCAAAATAATGTAAATATAACACTTGTACTAAAAGAACCTGATTAGAGAGACGCAAAATTAAAAAGTCAGACTAAAACTGTTTAATACCTTCATAATAGAGCTAGGCGATATGGCCTGAAATCCATATAATTGGAATCACGTGCGGTAACGATATATATTGCAATATATTCTTTTCTTCTGTATAACGTATTTTCCACACTATAAGGCACACTATAAATCCATTAATTTTCTCAAAAATCGAGAGTGTGCCTTATGAATGAATTCTGGTTGTGCTTATTGACCTCGAACCGATTTGGGCGTGCAGAAATCTATTAAAAAATGTTTAAGTAGAACTTTGGTGAGCCGCACTGCTTCCTGCCGTAGTGAGGAGCTTTGCGGAGTAATCTGGTTGCAAAACTCCGTCCGCTTCAGGTCCCAAAGTCAAACGAACACTGACAGTTAAAGACGGTGTAAATTCTTTGATTTTTAATAAAATCATCAGCGTTGCTGCTTTAGCAGGTGTAACAATTAAGTTTTACATCAAGGCATCCATGGAAACAGAATTTATTAAATTTAACGGAGTTACAAGTTAACAGTAACTAAACATGACATACCATGTTCTGACTCAGAGATTTTTGAAAGTAATTCAAACGTACAGCTCTGCTACCACTTCCAACATAAATGAAGACAGAAAACTAAACAGCAGTGGCGTTTGCAGGGTTACTGAAGTTGGGCTACCTGGTATATAATGTTGTGCTACGTGATTGCTAGCAACACAGCTATGTTAGCATATCATTAGCACAGTGAAGCTGGAGGATGAACGCTAACTTTATTTTCTCCACTCGATAAAAGTTAACGTGAGGGACTCTGGTGGTCAGGGACAAATGCAGTCGCATAGCAGGATGCTATACACGGGCCAAACTTCAGTCAGGAGAACAACTGAGATCATTCATCCACAATACGAGGTTAGTTATTAATATACTGCAACAACATGGGAACAGAGCAGCTGCGAGAGAATTCAACATTAATGAATCAATGTTATGGAAGTGGAAGAAGCGCAGTTTTTGGCTTTCCACATATTTCAAAAGTGTTTCATCTCTTTGCTATAACTGTCGCCCGCCATAATTTGCAGATGATAATGGTTGTAGCCGCTGCGATGCTTTCAACCAAAACAGACGCAGCTTGATGACATCATCAACATGCGCTATATAGTCAAAATCTCTATCGTTGGCCAAATTTATATCGCTTCTATCGTATATCGTTTATATTGCACACCCCTACTTCATAAAATAAATTGTGACGATGTTGTGTCTGCATACCGTGTTTGCATATCTGTGTCTGCATACCGTGAGTGTTTGTTTCTCTTTCCTCTGACTGACCTGCATTCATCTTCTTTAAAATCGACCTCGCCACCTCGATCACGTGGTCTGAATACGCCTGCACCATCACTTCTACTGTTTTCAGTCTGTCTGCGTTCTCCAGCAGGCTCTTATAGATTTTGGTGAAGTCACCTCCAGGTTCATACTGCAGGTAAAAGTGGAAAAGCTTCAGCTCCTCCTCTCCCAGTTTCTTCAACATTTCAAGCAGCTGCACTGGTGAGGGCTTCTCCATCTCTGACTGTAAAACATGAGAATATGTGAATCACGGTTTCATCTCATCTATTTTTTTTTAAACTTATTTACTATAGTTCACAGCAGATTACATGTTTAATCTGAATTATGGGAGACACCTGCCTAGTCACTGTTTCAGGGCTCCTCCTCAGTGGAGCTGCTGTCGTGTTTCCAGTTTCATTTATTGTGAACTGTGTTGCTGTTTTGCTCCTGTTGTTCTGCCTCACCTCGTTGGGGCTTTGGATTTGTTTTGGTTTTATTTAGCCAATTCTGAACTATTGTCTGCACTCCTGTTTCTGTGGCTGGCTAGAGTGATCTTCTGCCGCATATCATCAAATATTGCCTCCGCTTGCTTCTCCCAGTTTGCGGGGAGCTGCACTGGACTATGATCGAGGCTTGAACAATTATAGCCAGTAAAAGCTTGGTTGGACTCGTGGGGTGCAAGTTTCGTATGCATGTGCATGTGTGCGGTTTGTTTTATTATAGATTAAAGTTTTTTTATTTCTTTTTTTTATGATCTGTAGCGAGCTTGTGGCTCAGTGTCATTTTATTCTTTTAGCGTGTTGTCCCATGCTTTTATATATTTTTTGTGAACGGAAGATGCTCCAGTTGCCCTGGGACCATAGGTGGTTGGTCGTCTTCACACTTTCCTTTGTACAGCACTAGGTGCAGGCTATAGTGTTTGTTCTCTTTCCGTGTGATTTTCTTTTGGATCCACAGCTGCTGCTAAGTCCTAGTTCAGTGATTGTTTTATTGTAATTTAGGACACTGTCAACAACAACAACGCTGCATTCAGTTGTCTTATTGTTTTATTCATTATTTTATTCAGATTACCTTAGATTAGATAAAAATTTATTAATCCCTCTGTGTTATAAAACTGTGTTATTATTTGAGCTAACCTGTCTCAGGGTGCATCCTTGAACTTTTTATTTGCTTTTATCCCCCTTTTTAAAAAAATAAATATATTTCCTGGGGGTGAAATCCCCCTTGGTGGCATTGTCTTTTTATTATTTTTTAATCTAACCTCTCTGACCACTTAGTCACACATATTTGATTTAGTGGAAGTTACGGCACCAACTGTCAGAGAATCCAGTAATCCAGTTTTGAGATCTCCAAATGTCCAAATGTTTATTCTGTTCATCTGGACGTAGCGTTTTGTGGGAAAAACGTTTTGTCACTCATCCAACTGACTTCTTCAGTCTCCAAAATCAATGAATCAATCAATCTTTATTTATAAAGCACTTTTCATACAAAAATGTAGCACAAAGTGCTTTATCCAACTCACTCCCCACACTCTCATTAACATAAATGATCATGGATGCATACACACACATCCCCCCCCCCCCCCCACACACACACACTTAAAGAGTAAAATTGGGCTGGGTACACTTGAGCCAAGTGAGGAAACACTATCACAGGGAGCTGTCTGCACCGGGAGCCGGTCACAGACCGCAGCCTCCAGGCTGGGCACACAGCAGGAGGAAGGCAAAGGAGCCCCCCAGCCAGGCTGAGACTGAAGAAGTCACTTGGATGAGTGATGAAACGTTTCTCCCACAAAATGCAGATGAACAGAATCAACATTTGGAGATTTACTTTCCTGAATAATTGAGAATGCATCAAGACAGTTTTGAGATCCCTTCCCAGATGCCTTAATGCCCACTTAAATCCTGGGCCATCTGACCTCAGGAAATCACATGATAGAGTGGGGCTAGTTTTCACAATGAGCTCACCCAAAACCTTGGCTGATTGTGAAATACACCCATTTTCACACCTCGGGTTGTGTGATTAGGTAGAGTTTGATTAGGAGGTCCATTCTCACTTTTGGGGGGGACACCCCCACAAGGCAAAATGTAGGACTCCACCATTTTACCCTAGAACTGAAGAAGCTTCTCGGATGAGAGGTGAAACATCTTCAAGCAACTTAAAATGTCCAGATGCCTTTTTTCCTTCCAAGCTCCTTAGACATCCAAAAGTTGATTCTGTTCATCTGGACGTAGCGTTTTCAGTGGGACAAATGTTTCGTCACTCATCCAAGTAACTTCTTCAGTCTCAGGTCATTTCCTTGATCATTAACATGCAAGTTCTCATGACCACTGATCAATGGCCATGAGTACCATTCACAAAGAGTTGGGGAATGGCTGCAATCACTGTTAGGGTCCCTGGGTCGTTGACCCAGTGTTTTGTGTTTTTGGTTCTTTGATTTTGTTATTTCATTATATTCTAGCTTTGCTTTATGGGTTTTAGGATCATTCTTAGTTTAGGTTCTCTGGGTGGGGTTTGGTTAGAGTTTTAGTGTTCTGGTTTTCTGTCTGTTTCATGTTGCTGTCTCCCCTGTCTGCTGTATCCCCACGTCCAGTCAGTGTCTGTGTCTGCCCTGGTCCCACGTCTCTGTTCCCTTTGTTATAGTGCCTGCCTGTGAGTCTGTGTTATGTTTCCTGTTTTACTTTGAAAGTCCACGTCTGATGTTAATGTGTCTGGTTTTGCTTCCCCTGGTCTCGTTAGGCCTGATTTGCCCCAGCTGTGTTTCCCTCCTGTTACTCATTCCCTGATTGCTCCCTCTGTGTATTTAAGCCCTGTGTTCCTCTGTGTCCATGTGGTGATCTGCCGTTTATGTTGCTGTGTGTTTTGTCAGTCTGCTGGTGTTAGTTTATTTTGACTTTTTTCCAGTTATGTTATGTTTGAGTTCAATATTAAAGCTGTTTCGGTTTAAGTTTGTCTCTGGAGTCTGCACCTTGGGTCCTATTCCTGTTTGCACACAGCCGTCACTTAACAATCACAGCATTGTAAGATGGGGACAGATGTACCCTTAGGCCCCCTCCTCGATTCAGAGATGGTCTTTCCTTTTTCCATTTTGACTCCACGCTCTAACCAGCGTTCCTCCCTGTCCAGGATGTGAACATCCTCATCATTGAAAGACTGTCCACTGGCGTGTAGGTGTGAATAGACTGCAGAGTCCTGGCCTAAGGTAGCGTTTCTGTGTTGTGCCAACCACTTCTCCAGAGGTTTGGTTTCTCTGATGTATAAATCCTGACAATCCTCCTGGCACTTACCAGCATACACTATGTTACTCTGTTTTCTTTACTTCCCGATCCAGGATTCAGAGAGTATCAGCAGAGTTAATGTGTTGGAGAATTGGACATTCCAGTTTATTCAAACACAGCTGCAGTCAGAGAAAAAGATGTAGAGACAGAGGAACATCATGTGACTCAAGAAGAGTTATTTAAACTGTATAGACACAGGAGACAGCAGCATCGCTTGATGCCTTCAGTGACCATGTTCCTGTTAAACACAGTTACATTTTTAACAGGTTTTGGGGGGTTTTAAGGTTTTCGTTTTTTTTGGTTTTTTTTACCTGAAAATCATTTCAAGAACTTCTTAGTCACCGTTATGTTTTATTGAGTATGGTCATTACTGTTTTCTGCTCGGTGACAGAGGAAGTAGACTCTTTAACTTCCTGTGGTCAAAGTCATTAACTCTTTAGTGTTTCTCCCAAAATCAGGACTCACAGAGAAAAAATCAAGAAAAAAAACAACAGGAAGTGTGTTTGCTAAGCTGTTGCTATGTGTGCTGATGTCATACAGGCTAGGTTGTGGGGGAAGTATAAAATAGAGAAACCTCAGGCTGTTCTCTTCTTCCTGTTCTGGTCAACGGTCATCTTCCTGCCCATTTTTTATGTGCTAAAAATAAATATATTTTGATTTGATGTAAAGCCCAATTCTACTTTTTCTGCATAATCCATCACACAAAATGTAATCAAATGGAAAAGTCTCTTTTTAAAACTTGTTTTATTAGTTTTAATCTTTTAACTTTATGCATCAACCAAAAATGTAATTATATGCAACATTCTCTGACTAGAAGAAATTAGTTTAACATTTAAACCTATTTTCTGCACATTCCAGCACATAAAATAAAATATTTTTTCTGTTTATCAGAATCAGAATACTTTATTGATCCCTGGGGGAAATTATTTTTTGTTACAGTGCTCCATTATAAACCAACATTAAGACAAGACAGACAATACACTAACTAAGAATAGTACAATATATACATATATACACATACATACTTCACTCATAAATAAATGGCTGGAAAAGAAACATGTGTAGTTGTAGCAGCAAACAGTGTGTTAAGTGGATGAGTTGTACAGGGAGCCACAGGCAGGAAAGATTTCCTGTGTCGTTCAGTGGTGCATCATGGGTAATCTCAGTCTCTCACTGAACGTGCTCCTGTGACTGACCAGCATGTCATGGAGTGGGTGGGAGGTGTTATCCAACATTGTCTTTATCTTGGACAGCATCCGCCTCTCCGACACCACCTTGAGGGAGTCCAGCTCCATCCCCACAACATTGCTGGCCTTACGGATTAGTTTATTAAGTCTGTTGGCATCTGCGACCCTCAGCCTGCTCCCCCAGCATGCAACAGCATAGAGGATCGCACTGGCCACAACAGACTCATAGAAAATCCTCAGCATTTTCTGGCAGATGTTGAAGGACCTCAGTCGCCTCAAAAAATAGAGACGACTCTGGCCCTTCCTGTAAAGTGTTGTGGTGTTTGTAGCCCAGTCCAGTTTATTGTCAATGTGAACTCCAAGGTATTTATAGTCCTCCACAATGTCAACACTGACCCCCTGGATTGAAACAGGGGTCAAGTGTTTCCTGGTCTTCCTGAAGTCCACGATCAGTTCCTTGGTCTTTGCCACATTGAGCTGCAGATGATTCTGCTCACACCACGTGACAAAGGAGTCGACCACAGCCCGGTACTCTGTCTCATCATCCCTGCTGATGCATCCAACCACCGCAGAGTCATCAGAAAACTTCTGAAGATGGAGGTCTCTGTGCAGTGGCTGAAGTCTGTGGTGTAGAGGGTGAAGAGGAAGGGGGAGAGGACAGTCCCCTGTGGTGCCCCTGTGTTGCTGATCAGACACAGACTGTTGGAGACGTACATATTGTGGTCTTCCTGTCAGGTAATCAACAATCCAGGACACCAGAGAAGCATCCACCTGCATCGCTGCTAACTTATCACCCAGGAGGGTCGGCCTGATGGTGTTGAAAGCACTGGAAAAGTCAAAAAACATGAACCTCACAGTGC
Source organism: Simochromis diagramma (assembly GCF_900408965.1). Classification (NCBI taxonomy): domain Eukaryota; kingdom Metazoa; phylum Chordata; class Actinopteri; order Cichliformes; family Cichlidae; genus Simochromis; species Simochromis diagramma. The sequence goes on along the minus strand of NW_024387094.1, from coordinate 2,031 downwards.
TCGCCGGCTGGTCCAGATGGGTGTAGACACGATTGAGCAGGTAGATGATGGCGTCCTCAGTTCCGAGACGAGGCTGATAAGCGAACTGAAGGGGATCCAGGTGTGGTCTGACAATGGGTCGCAGCTGGTCCAGGATGAGCCTTTCCAGGGTCTTCATGATGTGGGAGGTCAGTGCCACGGGCCTGTAATCCTGGGGGCCACTGGGACGTGGCGTCTTTGGTACAGGGACGAGGCATGATGTCTTCCACATCACCAGGACCCTCTGCAGACTCAGACTCAGCATAAACAGTTTATGAAAGACTCCACACAGCTGGGGGGCACAGGTCTTGAGGACGAGGGGACTCACTCCGTCTGGTCCAGCAGACTTGCCTGAGTGCAGTCTCCTCATTTGCATCTCAACCTGGTATTGAGTGAAGGTGATGGGTGGGGGAGGGGTGTCAGGAATCTCACAGGAGGCAACATGTGAAGAGAGAGGCTGGCACAGTGGTGTGGCTCTGGATTCCAGGCTGACTACAGGTGAGGTTGTGGGGGTGGGAGCAGACACTGTGGTGTCGAATCTATTGAAAAACAGATTCAATCGTTGGCTCTATTCTCACCTCCCTCAGCTCTCAGTCTTTCAAATAGATGCAAGTAAAACATAGCAGAAAATAAATAAAATCAAAGACTCAGCGGTCCTGTTGCTCTATTTTCACCTGTAAAGCAGGAGTGGGGTAGGCGGAGGTTAACTCGGTACTTGTTTGGAAGTTTAGGGGGTTTTTTCGCTGTAAAAAGAAGTTTTCTTCTCACGCACAACGGACACTAATGTTTTTGTCACGTTTTATGGAATCAAACTCAAAGTAAGGTCAGTACTTCCACGCTTTAAACGCTGCACGCTCATACTCTCTCCACACTCGATATATGATCCATTGTTGATCTGCACACAGCTGTTGTCACGAACGTCGCACTCGCTTACGTCATTGTCATGAGACATTGTCGCAAAAAAATCACGGTTTTAGTAACGCAGTAACGCAGCGTTCCTACGGGAAAGTAACGGTAATCTAATTACCGTTTTTGCAATAGTAATCCCTTACTTTACTCGTTACTTGAAAAAAGTAATCGGATTTCACCATCCTCAACAACTCAAATGTTTCCAGCTGCACATTCATCACATCAGGAAAACAATGAAAACAACTGACCAAAGGCTCATGTTTGTCTGTGAGCAGCATCAATAAAACCCCTTTGGCCTCTCCGCTTTTCTACAATTCCCCCATGGGAGAGGTTGGTATCATTTCTTTTCCAACACTGGCTAAATACACATATAATGTTACTGGTTGTCTTTTCAGTACAATTATTATGCCAGATTTTGCTAGATGCTGTAAATGTGTAGTACACATGTGCTGCATATGTGTTATAGGCACTCTCATTGCTAGCATGAATAAATAATTCCTGCTAGTTTAGAAGTTGTGATGGGTTGAGCTAATGTTCTTCCCTATTGTTTGCATTTGGTTGTAGGAGCTGGAGCAAGCAAGTTAATGACTTGGAGTCTTTCCTTTCTTTTTACCTTTCTTTGGTAGGAATGCTGAATTTTGTGTTGTTTTTCTCTTATCTTGTCTCAAATATGTTCCATGTAAGTTTGTACTTGATGTTTAATGTAAAAATAAACGTGCACCCCTTTTCTACAAATTCCCCTGTGGGAGAGGAGCTGGAGCAGATGAGTTAATTACTTGTAGGTCTTTCTTTCTTTTTACCCTTCATTGTCAAACACAACGCAGGGATACACCGGTTACATTATCACACTCATTTGCACAAACAATAAAAGGGGGAAGAGCGTTTAACACTGGGCCTCGTTGGTCCAGGTGCGAGTCCGTTACCGTGAACTAAGTGCTGGAACTAAGCTGCACACAGCTGATGCCAGGAAAACATTACAGCTTGCTTCACTTACCTTCACGTGGCGCTTCACACAGAGTTATCAGCATCAGTTAGGAGAAACGGGAAGTTCAGGACAGAAAAAGTCAAGTTTGAGCAGGAAGAAAACACCATAAAGTTGTGTGA